>NW_010307334.1:0-101180 GCF_000700745.2 Antrostomus carolinensis
ATATAATACCAAACTGCTGATTCTTTATAGAATTCTGTAACTAGCATTTTATATTCTAATCTTCTGCTATAAGATATTCTATTGGTTTCAAAATCTAAAATGTATAAAATTTTTTTGCAATCCAGTGTTTAGGGAAGAATAATAGTATTTAGCAGTTCACATTTCAAATGCAGAAATCTTTTGATGTAAAAGTCATATGCGGTCTAATTTTGAAATTTTTTTATTGAATATATAATTCCCAGGGATAAATCATCCCTCTTTTCACAGGGAAAATAGACAAATACTTTAGTATTTCACACTATATGTAATGAAATTAAATAGAGCATTCTCACCATTGTCCCATCCTTACAGTACTGTCTGCAACACAAGTGCAGTATTATTGGTGAGATTAAAGCATAGCAAGGAAACACATTATTAGGAGTGTGTCTTCTTTTTTCTGTAAAAATATATTGAAGTTGAAATTTTACAGCTTTTTTCAAAGTAATGTATTGTTTGGGGACAAATATAATAAATATTGAAGATTTTTTTTATCATTTTCAATAATTTTGATCTAAAGAGGTCTCCCATTTTTTTGTTTCATTATTATTGTCTGATATCTCAGTCTTTTAGGGATTAAGATAGTAGGTAGGTTGCCCCATTTCTGTTCCAATTTTGGGTGGTCCTAAACGCAAAAGATTTTTATTTTTTTTTAAACCATCTGCCCTCCATATTTTACTCTTTAAGGAAATAATTTATTTTGTTCTTTTCATAAGGGAAGTTAATACTGCATAAAAGCAGTACTAATGCCATAGTTTTCCTTGCAAGAAGCCAGACCTGTTACTTTAAGGATGTGCATTTTTCTTCTGGTAGCTTATGAAAATTTAAATTAAAAGGATTTAATAATTTAAGCAGCATAGTTTAGTGACTGAATGTTGAAGAATAGAAGAGTTTGAAATTGCTAGCAAAACACAAGACATTTCAGAGAATATAGTTCAATACTGCCTTCAGGCACTGATCCTTGCTGGATGCATGCAGGGTAGAGGTACTTTCAGAAATACATTATTATATAGTTGAATAGAACTGCTACTCTAGTAATGACATTTTATCTTTAATTATATATTGTATTATATATTCTATATTGATTAATTCATTTCTTATACACTAAAGACTAAAGAATTCGTTTACCAACTGGATTTTGATCTTGGTTAAAGAACAAGGTGTAGGCAAAGGGGTGAAGTCAAGGCAAACTGCACTTGTTCAAATAATTGTAGTCACCAAAGTACGTTCATGCATTTGTCTGATTCTTGTAGGTGAATAAAATTATACCCTGAGCCCTCCTAAATGTCCTCCTACTTAAATAATTTCTATCATGGTGTTTGGGTTGGTTTGGGTTTTTTGGGGTGGTTTTTTTGTTTGTTTGGTTTTGGTTTTTTTAAGAGACATCATGTCGTTATCTAAATATCCTATTACGGGGTCCCTTGCTCTGTTTCTTTTGTTCCTTCCCACTGTTTAATTATGGACCTCATTTGTGGCATAATGCAATCTAAACTGGAGGTTTCTTGCTTGAGGGAACTTGACTGAGATCCTGACCTTAGTGAAATCAAGGAGGAAAGTGGGTTTCAGTGTCTTAAGTGGCACCAGGATTTCACCCCTGCCTTTATTCAAGACACCTCTGGACAAAGGGAACAAGTAAGAATGAAGTGCTTGAGTATTAAGCCAATTATCTCTTTTAATTAGGACATGTATAGAGAACTCTTAAACTGAAGAAAGGGTGAAATCTGCTGAATAAATTATTCACAGTAAATAGTCCACCCAGCTCTAGTTCTGACAGAGATAAAGCTGCAGTAGCATCAAAGTGTCTGCTCTTAGAGGGTGTTGCTGTGACACAGATGTCAAACGACAAATTGACATGAGGTGAGCAGATGAGTCTTATTCCCTGCCTTGCTCAGCTGGAGAGATCGCTAAGGGTGGTCAAATAAGCTCCAACAATGCTCTTAGAGCATCCTTTAGCTGTAAAAGATAAATAAAACTGGCCAGGAGGTAACTTCTGTAATTCCTTAAATCTGCTTTGCAGATAGTACAAAGGGTAGACTACAAATAGCTTGGCAGCTTTTTACCACAGCCTAGAAGGAGGGAGGGAAATCAGTAAGACCTTGTGGCCACCTCCTCTAAGACTGAGAAGAGACCTGAAAATCTAAAACAGTTTTTCTACTGAGGAAATTTTTGTTGCTAAAAAGGAGTTTAGCTGTGGTTCATTTTGTCAGTACTGAATTTACCTCCATATTCTTTGCTGGTCTCTGGTGATAACTTTGAGACCTCAGAGACTACAGATCTTTGAGGTAACAGAGATGGAAATTACTGGGAATGTTATGAATTCAAGTGATTCAAACCCTGTTCAAGGCACGATGTCCTGACCATTCATGTTTTTGCAAAAATGACATGAAAATCATAGTTTCCTCTAGGCTTCTGTTACTCTGTGCAATTTCTGTACCCCCTGCTGAGTAACTCTATCTTCTTAACCCATTTTCCATAAAATTGAGTACTTAATCAGGGAAAACCAAAAACATTGGACAAAAGGCCATTTAAATGCTTCTTCAGGACAGGCATGTAGGGAAGGGCCTCATTCATAATATTCATCATTTGTGCAGGACTTTGGTAGAAGTGTTTAAGAGTACACTGTGAAAACAGTCCTGTCTACGTGCAGAACCTGACGTGGCAGCTGGGTGACATGGCGACGGGCAGCAGTAGCTCCAGCTCTGTAGCCACAGACAGGAAATTTCAGAATTCAAATCGGGTGCCTCTCTAGACATCAAGCTGTCATTCATGCATTTTAAATGGCATAACACTGATAAAGGCTAATTTTGGCTGAAGTAATCTTTATAGCACCAGATTTTACTTTGGGTAATAAGACAGACTTACAAAAAACCCAGATCCTTTACTCGGTTCTTAAAAAAAAAACCAAAAACAAACAAACAAAAAACCACAAAAAACCCCAAACAAACAAAAAACCCCAAGTACTCTTTCCTGCTTTTTGTCCCTCCCTGTGAAACAGTACTACTTTTACAGTCTTTGTCCCAAAAGTAACATTTCAAGCCACAATTTAAAATCAGTGTAATTTTGCATCAAATTTCTTGCATTCTTTTAATGCTTTTATAGAAACTCTGTGCAATGAAATTGAAATGCAGTTTATAGTATGTCACTTTGAAATAGTGAAAATCCTTGTTTTGCAGTGGTGCATTTTCACAGAGTAAAGATGATAATTAATGTACATGATATCTTGGTTAAATTTCTGTAGCTTTTTAATTCCAGTATACTAAAATTTCTATAAATTAGTATTTTCTGCAAAAGTAGAATTGTACTGGAGATTATTTTTATCATACTGTTAAAAACTACATCATAGACAAACAATTCATGTAGAAATATGTGCCTGTTCCTTTGAGAGAGGTGAATAGATAAACTGTCCAAGGTACAGGGAAATAGAGCATGGATAATGCGGGTTTGAGATATTCTGTTGCTTAAGTGATGCATTAAATCAATATTCTGCAAAGCTTTTTCTTGTTAAGTTATTTACTTGGCTGCTGTCACAATTCACCATTTAGGTCATCATCTTTTTTAAAAAAATATATTTTCTTGTGGCCTAATTTAACTTTATCTAAATCCTTCAATTCCTCACGTAATGAAACTTCTTCAAATTCTAAAATTATAACACTGTTTTAATGCCAATATTTACACTTAAATTCCTTACTTGGGATAGGTTTGCAAGTGAAAGAACTGACTTTCAAGTGAATTACTAGTTTATCTGCATGAAAATCTATTACTGCAAATGAATAGCAGAAATAATATAAAGTTATGTTAATTTAATAAAAAAGGGGATTTCTTTAGTAAAGTTCTGAAAAGAGAATACTGAAAAGGAAAAGTTTTCTTTCTTGAGCTATTTTCATTTTAACATATATCTACATAAATGGAATCTCAGAAGTTGCTCCTTCTCAAAAGTCAAAATAACCATTCAAAAATAATTATGGAGATAATCAGTGCCTTCTTGTAACCAGAGCCGAAGGTGTGCACTCAGTAATGATGTAAGGGTACCTCAGGGAAACCTTCATCCTCCCATCATTCAAATGACTGAGTAAGAGCCACAGAACTTCAGCACCCTGGAGGTATTTCGTTTGTCAAAAAAATAGGCATATCCTGCATCATGAATCACTCTGTTGTGCTAAGATTTTACTGAGCTTCAGATAACAAGATCGTTTTAAACCAAGCAATTTATACAATTATTTTTTTTCCTTTAATCAAGATTCAAAAGGGTAAGACCATTCACTTCCCTTTGTAAACTCTCTTAATGGTCTATCATCCATACAGTGCTGTCTGTGAAATACTGTTTACATAACGTGTAATTAGTCACAGTGTCTACACAGGTGTGTGCTAAGCCTGTACTTCAGTTTTAGATGCTTTTAGGGGTTTTTGAATAATTTTTGGAGGGAGTTATGAGTGACAGTCACAGGGCTGTACTGGTATTTTTCTTTCTGAGCAATTTCTTTTAATTTTAAGCTAGACTAAGAAACAGTGTTTCCAAAGAGAATTTCCTCCTCTTTGTTGGGGTATTTTGGAAATATCAGTGTTCAAATAGTGATGAAAACAATCAAGTAAATGCAGGGGGTTTGGGTGAAGGAGACTGCAAAGATTAGGATTAATTATTTAAGAAAGCAGAAGAATTAAAATGGGTCATGAGAAAAAAATTGCAAAGTACTGAACCTTGTAGAGGAGAGAGATTGGGAATGCCTGTGTTCCTTGTCTCTCTCTCTCTCAAGGGATAAGAGAGATATTCAACCTAATCTGAAGATATAAAAATCAAATTCTTTTGTTAGGAAGGAAGTGCTTTTTCACACAGTGTGTGATAAAATTGTGGAACTCACTGGCAACATTACTACAGCTAAACATATTTCTTAATTACTGTATGGATATGGGCAGTTTTGGTGCCCTTCCATTTTTTTCTTCATTCATATTCTCTCCGAATCCCATCAAGTTTTATTAATCTGTTTCTATGATGCCTTTTTCATGCACCTTTCACAGTTTGTTGGAACTGAATGAAAAACAAAACATCTACTGTCTTGCTATATACTTTTCTCCAAATTGCAGAATCTTTTTAAGAAAATACAGAGATAGGGCAGCGTAGTTACATTTCACCAGTACTCTGAGAGGTAGTTACTTGATCATTTAGAAAATGATCCTAACGTGCTAGGAAAAAATAAGGTGAATCTTGTTAATGTTGCTTAGATAACATTTTTGGTGTGTATCGTTTCCCTAAAGAAAGCTAACATTTTTTTATATTCTTGATATCAGGTGAAAAGAGAAACAAATCTGTTCTTGAAATGTGTTTAATAGAATTTTAACTATGTGAACCATTGTACACAGTGAAGGTAATGGTGAAAGAAATTAAAATTGTCTGGAGTAAATTAAGCTGATTTTCAGATTAATAAGGTTATGACAAAATATTTAAGTATTGCTAAATAAATAAAAGCGGCAAAATCTTCTTCAATTTTTTTTCTACCAATAGGAAAGTATTCGATACCTTTTATAATCTGTTAACAATTGTGTGGACGTATTGTGTTATATTTTCATTGAGGAATGCTGTATGCAATGAAACTTGTAGTATGACTACCAAAAGCAATAGAAACTCAATTTTCTTACTAGACGAAACACCTAAACTGCATGGAGCAATAGGTTTTGTAATTAAAGTAGTTGGAGAATAGGTGGGTGTGGCTACTCAAAAAAGCAAACTGAATCTTATGTCAAACCAAAAGCTTTTAGTATGTTCTTAGTGAATTAAGAGTGCCAAGAGGATATCACTGACATGGAGCAAAATACATTAATAAAAATAATTATGGAATAGCTGAACTGATGAGAACAAGAAGTTCCAATGAACCAAAAATTCTCTAAATCCAAAAATGTAAGGTGCTGACCTCTGTTGACCTCAACAAGTTGTTAATTAGCAGAGGATTAACACCCTTTTCATATGGTGGCAATCACTAGAAAATAATGTGCATGCATCAAAGAACTTTAGAGCCTAACAAAAGATTAAACACAAAGATTCTGTGGATTATAAAACTGGAATCTGAAAGGGGCAATACACTGTCCAGTTTGCAATTTGAACAAACGATCAATACCTTAAAAAATAAAATAATTTGTGAAGAAGAATTGAAATAGAGATACAATTTTTTTAAAAAAAACAAACCAAAACAAAAACCAAAAAAACCACCCCAAACCTTATTTCAAATGCATTCATTTCTCAATTTAGTGTCTTTAACGTTTACAGCAAGAGGTCTTAGAGAAAAATCTGGATTCATTTTAAAATATTGACAATTAATTGTAAGGTAGCCAATAAGGAAATATTCTTTCTTAAATTAATTTTCCAAAAGGGCATTAGAAAGTTTAATTCCTGTTTTAAATTACTATGGTCACACTATGGTTATTCAAAACCATGACCTGAGATGAAAACTGTAAAACAAGCAAACAAACAAAAAGCAGAATCACCCTATTCTTTCCATTATGAATCTGTTTAGGGCTCACAAAGGCTGATGAGGGTTGAATTGTGCTTTGTATTGGGGGGCTTGTGAGGAGTAGTAACAACATACAGCATTCTGGGGGTCTGCCTGCCTTGGGGACACTCTGCTGCTGTGAGCTGCTGATGCCAGGAGAGGGGCAGTGGAGAAGGGGAGAGCCCCGGACCCAGCACCCTTATCGGCTGGGCGAGTTCAGCCTCCGTGGGCCTCACGGCTCTGCAGCCCCTGGCTAGGGCAGGGGTCAGACAAGGAGCGCTCAGGAGCCCCTCGGTGCAGCTGTGACGTGAGTGAGAACAAACTGAGGAGCCAGTCAGTGTTAGCTGCACCGTTGACTGGATCCCAGCAGTTGAAAGCTTAAATCATAACACATTTCTGTTGTGGCTGACAAGGACTGAAACCAAACCAGCAAGCACTAAGAGAAATAAGGCATTTTTGAGAGTTTTACAATGACCACAACTTTGTAAATATGTTTCTAATAGTTTTGAATGCAATGCAATTTCAATCAAAGGTGTATTGCTTTCCCTAAAAGGGTTGGTTGCTGCTTAATTCTGAAAATGTAGATAATATTCTGAATGTACCTGCTGCAAAATAGAATTGATTTCCTTTCAAGATATACACAATACTTTATAATTTACTTCTGTAGTAGGTTTCTAACTTTTATTCTGATTTGGACCTCTGAGGTCCCATGGGTGTTGGAGAGCTGTCTGTACTTTGTGCTGGTCTGCAGATGACCAACAGTGCAGATGGAGGGCCATGTCCCTCCTAGGTTGTTCTGTATCACAACCTATGCTGGCAGTGAGGCTACACACCTCAGCTAAATGGAGAATGTGAAGAAGCTGAAAACCTGTAAATGTAACCGAAGAGCATGTGACTTTCACTGCTCTTGTAACTGCCAATGTCAGAAACTTCTGCAAGTCAGCTGTCCAGTGGGGAAATTTATGCACAGCCCTAGCCTCACCCAAGCTTGTGATTTACAGCATGAAGCACTGGCTTGATGAGCACTTTAATCTTCTTATAAAGACTCTCTTTAGTTTCACTATCCAGATAAATATCTGAGCCATTAAAAAAATGAAACTCTTAGTTTATCTAATCACTTGAAGGTAGTAAGTTCGGCAGGTTAGCTATGTTATAAAAATGTATCTCTCTCTGTGTAACCAAGAGTCAACTTTTGTAACTTCAGTTTTATTGGAAGTACAATATTTCTGCTTTCATAGGATGATAAATGCCTATTAAAGTATTTCTTGCTGTTTGCCCTTTTTCTTTTGTTCTTTGTGTTAAAAATTTAGCATATTTAAATCTTCACAATGGACAGATTATGGAGTAACTTGTATCATGAAAGGGGAGTAATGGTGATTCTGTGATTTTCAGTGCTGCATTCATAGTTCCACTCATCAGAAGGAGCCCATGCTTCAACTCTCATATTTAAGGTCAGTCTTGCAGGACTGACAACAGAGAAAAATATTTTTCAGATAAACTGAGTGAATTAGACCTGGAAGTTCTGAAAATTAATAAACAGGAAGCTGTGCATCTTTTAGATTAATTTCTCAACAGCAGCAATTGAAGCACAAAGACATTCTCTGTTGTGAACTTGATCTCCTAATAGCTGTGGTAGATTCTGTCTTTCCAAGAGGATTTTACATTATTAATTATACTCTGATGCTGACTAGGACATGTTCTGTTGGTATGTTTGGTTCGTCCCTCACCTGTTCAACTGTTGAATAAGCATTTGAAGCCTCCTGTCAATGCATGCTTCTGCAAAAATATATGAATTAATGTTGCTTAGTTAAATCTTGACTTTTGAAACATGAGTTAGGTTCAGATTTTATATGTTAATATTTAAAAAGAAAATGAAAAGATATAGTCTTCCTAAGAGGAAATTAACATAATGGGCTCTAATTGTAGGTAACTATATATGAAAAAAAATAGTAACCAATACATAAATAGGCAAAAAATTAACTCTTCTTTTTACAGGTAGTAGGAAGTTAATTCATAAAGGGTTCATATCTGTCAACCAAAAACATGTCTGTCTTTGATTCTCTATTATGCTTGCTTCGGGATTCTGATGAAATGCTGACTGTCAGTTATCTCTCTTCCTAATTAGATAAACATTTCAACTGAAATTTGTGGAGGGCCAGATTTAAATTTTGCTTCCAGAAAAGCTCACATAAGCAACTTTGACATTTGCTTTTTGCAAGTGTTCATTCCAGCAGAGCTGATTATTTGAGTACTTTTGGAAAGCAAGTAAATTCAAATGAGTATTCATGAAAAGTGTTGCACTTTCAGATCTAGGAACTGAACCTAGAGAGATATATTCTGTTAGACCTTTAGCTGCACAGCTGTAACTGTTTCCAGCAAAATCTGTATTAGTCTATACTAGATTAAGCCTCCCTCTTTTTTTCTCTAAGACAATGATTCTGTAAATACCTTAAATTACTCAAATCATGCCACACTGAAAGGCAGCATTGCCCTTTCCAGTATAAATATTTAGCTGCCTTTGGGAGAGGTGGGACTTTTACTAGCATGGTTTTTGGTTGGTGTAAATCAACCGTGAACTCCACCCTAAAGTATGATAGAGAGAAGGCAAGAACATAACCAGATAAACTATTTTTCATATGATTTCCTACCACTTAAACTCCTAAATCTGTATGAATGTTTCATCAGAGCTCTCATACTTTTCTCAAGACTTGGTAAAATCAGATTATTTTCACTCTTCAAAGGTTGTAAGCAGCATCTTTTGCTGGCAATAACTAAAAATCAGAAGCACTGTCTAAAAGTCAATTTTTAAAAGGTAAATCCCTGTTTCAGTATTTACTGTTTGTTTTCAATCCTGCCTGTTAACAAAATCAAAATTTGATTCAGTCTTAAAAATCCACAGACACTGAGGTGTGTGGTACTTGGAATTACTTAGATTAAAGATGGTGGTCATAAATATACTCATAGATTCCTTTTTTCCTGAGCATTAGATCAAATATGATATTTGTCTGAAACAACATGTGCTGGAGTGACGTGAAATGCTTTCTATATCCAATAAAAATACACAGTAAAAGCGATAATACATGTATGGTAAATGATTCTATGAAATCCTGAGCCTCTCTTGTAAAACTGTCCTGCAGAATTCAATATTGAAGTTACTGTGAAATGTAGATTCAGTTCAGTTACGAGACTAAGTGCATCAATTTAATGTTTTTTCTTGAAGGCACTGGCTTTCATAAGTTTACAGTCTCTTTCTCTGTGAAGAAGTATGGAGGAAGTAAAGGAGCTGATTTCCTTGTTTTTCAGAAGTTGTTTGTGTCATGGAAAGCTTAGTGGATAAACAGAACTAAGATGTTGGTATATAATAATCCTACTTTTCTACCACTCCTGTTAATTCCAAACTTAGTCCCTGCTTATCACATGGTGGGAGTTGTGAATAAAATTATTATTTTCCTTAATGCTGTTCATGTTCAAAGTTAGGTTAGCACTGCACATCCCATTTATCACAAACTCAGTATGGAAAAGCCATATGGTGATCAAGGCTGGGAATTATGCCCCAAGTTTCACACTAAATGCACTTATATGGTCTTATGGCTACTTACACTTGGTGCCCATCTGTTAGGATGGCAGGGGGCCCACTGCTAAGTTGGCCAGACAGTTGCCCTTGAGGATAGTTGCCAGACAATGTTTGAGCTTCAGTGGGCAACATAGCAATGGAAAACCCACCATTTTTGCTAAAATTGCCTCCTTATACCAAAAATAGCTTCTTACACATGGTTATAATTTCTACTTCATATAGAAAATATACAAAATAAAAACATGACAATGATGATTTTTGTCCCTTGCAGTGGTACAGGTTACATCAGATGTAAAAAATCATTAGGAAGAAATGTTTCAAGTCAAACTGCAGTAGGTTAAAATTATGAATGTTCTGGATACAGTATATTTCACATAAAATAGGAAACTAGAAAATGTGGCAAACCTAAAGATGCAGGTTCTAAATTGTGCTTCAAGAAATCAGCTCTCAGCTGCAGGGAGAAAAGATTGTATGATTCAAGTTGGTATCCACCATTCAGAAGGTTGGATGATCTTTGCTAATTTCAACCAAACATATTTTGCTTCATTATAATGATAAAGAATGAAGGTATTATTTTGGAAAAAAAAATCCTTAAAGCTTTGCAATCTAATACAAATTTGGACATCGAAGATGGGTAGGGAGAGAAAGACAGTAAGGAACAAAGCTAAACATGATACAGCAAATGAATTAATTTTGCAGGGTATAAAAGTAGAGATTGAGCTAGGAAAAGAGGAAGAAGGAATTGGGCAGCCTAGATGAGGTATCGGAAGCACAGAGAACTGAAAAAGCAGGCAAGTTTGTTTATTTCCATTAAAAAAATCCATTGCAGTCAAAGTCTTAGGTATAGACTAGGAATTAACTACACTGAAGATAAAAGCAGACACTCATGACTCCAGGAAGGAGAGAGAAAACATAAGCAGGAAAAAACACTCAGTCTAAGAAAGAAAAAGAAGCTTTCATGTGCAGGGGAGCTTGGATAAAACAAGAAATTAAAAGCAGGTGATAGCAACTGAAGTTCAGCTCTTCCATTGAGTTGAGTACATTAGGCCTTAGCAGGTCTGAAGCCTTGATTACTTAACAGTGCATCTAAGAAATAAAATTCTGTGGCTCTCAAAGTCCTTTTTGGGTCTGGTCAGCTCTCTTGCATCTAAATGGTCTACTTTGTCAGAATATCATTTTGCTTATACAGATGGTGATTTATTTATCACTTTAATAACACTGCTTTCTGTATCCATAGTTTTCCAAGGGGCTTTAAACTTCATATTCTCATTTGAAAAATCAAGTTCAGCAGAAATACTTCTAACTGAAAAATACCAATAACTTGACATAAGAACTTCTCACAAGAGTACAACAGTTTTAATGGAGATTGTATTGTAAAAGATATTTGTGTCCAGATGGACAAAACTAAGAACACAGTTTGGTGGTCAGAACAATTGCTTATGATGGAGAAAGTTGCATGCCAGGTCCTGTTGTACCTGGTTCATTCAAGGAAATGTTGATTTTCTACATGCCAGGCAAGCACCCTGGCTCTCTGGATCTTCTGGAGGAAATGGTGACCTTCTCAATTGTCTTGTTTTGATTTTGAAAGGGATCACTGGAAAGGAATATTTTTTAAAACATAAAATCTTCCAGGGTCACAGGGTGAAGGAGCTGCTTTCTGTGAAGCTTTAATGAGGAACAGGAAATTACTGATTCTAGGATGTGGCATCCCAGCCCAGAAGGGTCCAGTAGGTGAAACTGGTTGTAGATCCATTGTCAAAATTCCCATTGGATAACAAGGAGAAACATCTAATTTCTGCTATAAAGATCTTAGTAACCAGTTTGTCTGTCTCCAGTCTGAAAGGGGACACCATCCCCTGTTGAACTAGTTGGTTAAAGAAATGCTTGAATCAGAATTCTTGTTAGTCAGTCTGGTCACTTTTCTGCCCTATTTCTAACATTCATTTAATAAATAGGTATTTTCCAAAATAATAATGCAAGACATTCAGGCACTATTGTGTGCTTCAGGAGATTAGGTCAAACATGCTAAATGATAACAGAACCACTGATGGAAAATAGAAAATTTTTCTTAGAATGATATTTTTGTAACTACCCTTCACTGTGCAAATAAGTTTGGTTGTTTCATGCTGTCTTTATGGAATTCTGTAGCAATCATAAGAGATTAAAAATTAGGTTCTGTATTCTTTAGTATGTCTTTTGGCTGTGTAACATTCTTGAAGAGAAATTATCTATATTCAGATTGGTTTTCCAGGACTTTTCAGATGTGAACAGAAACGGGAATTTAATTTTAAGCTTGGCCCAACATCTGAGACTAAACACACAAGAACCCAGTTATGCAGTTAATTCTGGGCCTGAACTCCAGCAAAAACTTTTGACTTTTAAATTTCCTTGAAATGAAACACAGTACCTATTAGTAACTAGATGCTATTTAAGCAAAATACTTTCAGTTTTAACAGACAGGCCTTTCAAAACCAACTGTATGAAACTAGTTTATTTTGACTGTTTTGCTCCTGGAGCGACAGCATTTTGTTTTATCATCATAGCTCTTATTTGCATATTGTTTCATTTGTTTCATGACCACATTAATTAGAAGAAAGGACTATCTTGTTGCACATAACATTTCAGTTCCTGAAAGAACAAGGACATGAGCTTCAGGCAAGTTGCAATAATTTGGTCTGTATAGTAATTAATAGCAAGTGTACTTCAAGCTTTCCCCTCAAAAATAATAATTTAAATATTTATGCATTAGAAAAGGCCACTCTTGACCTGTGGCCAAGAGATTTTGTTGGCTTATCCACAGGAAAATATTTTAGGTTGACAGTACATTACATGAGTGATTTTTGAAACTTAAAGAGAGCGTACAGTTCTTACAAAGGCTGGGTAGAAAATTTGTTCCCTAGATGCTTGATTATGACCTGATAGGCTACTCTTGATCTGGGAAAGAAGATGTCAAATGCCCATTTCTAGAGAAGTTCTAGATATAGAAGATGTATTTCCTGATGAAAAACTTAAATGTTGGATTGTGGATTGTGTAATGACCAAAAGAAAAGAAGTTAAGGAGGAATAAATTTTGAGGCCAGAAGACACTATATCAAATTTAGTTGAGTATATTGATAGTGAAAATGCTTCCAAAACTCTTTTGGAAGAGTGTCCAGTCTTGAAGTGAAGATTTCAGGAAGCAGACATTTTTACAGTTACTACACAAGAAAACTACAACATTATAGGGAGATGTGCTAGCACTTCAATGCCACCCTTAAAGAGGACATTCAGATGGGCAGTGCAAAAGTTGGAAAAAAATCTACTTGGAACTAGAAGAGAAATTTCATCACATATACCTCATTTCTGGAAGGTGAACTTTTAAATATTAGAAGTTTTATTAGGTACTCTTGATAAGCAAAGCTTGTTCAGACAGCATAGCTTTAACAAGAAGCCTCAAGTAGACTATAAAGCCATGTTTACACAAATGGTTTTCTTTGAAGATTTTGCAGTCTTGTGCTTTCCATTGGAGAAGAAAATCCTTTTCCACTTCACCTTTCTTGGAGTGCTTTATATTTGCAGACTGCATACCTTTTAAGATCAAGGAGAACTCCAGTTGTCCTTTTACCTGTGGTTTTCTGATTGTTTGGCTGGAACTAGGATTAACTATCCTGCCCTAAACTTTACAAGGTTGTTCATTTTTAGGAGCCTTATATTAAAAAATCTTATCTTTGTAGTCATTGTGAGTAATGCATAAAATAAATAGGGTTAAGAAGCTTTTTTTTTTATCATAGTTCTGATTTTGACATGGGGAAATTTTGTGGCATCTGTCTTTATATTATTCTATTTATAATATCTTCTTTCTGACATTCACTTTTACAGGTCTTTAAGCAATTCAACTATATTCCTGCAAGGACAATGTTATAATCAGAACCCCCTCAGAAAACAATGATTTTATTTTTACTTTGACTTTTCATTTATGTTTTCTTTTTTTCCTAATTTTTTTACTTCAACCCTATTTTCCTACCAGATCAGTAATTCTAGTGTTATTTCCAGATGAACCTGAAAGTTTTGACTTTCAGATGGATTGCAAGGGACCTTCTAGACTCTTAAAGAGGTACAGAGGAAAGGACAACTTTTTACACTGCTCAGTGTACCTTCTCCTTACCCCAGTCAGAATCAGAAGACAAAGTGTGCTAAAACTGATTATAATAATAATAATTTTTAAAGCCATATCCCCTTTCATGTTCATTACAACAATGCTTTCTCAAAATAAAGACAAGTAATTATCCAAAGTAGTAGAGATAAGGTTTGTTGGTCAATAATGGTCCATCTTATGCACTTGAAAGAAGGGCATCAGGTTATGGCAGCTCAAATGAGGACAAAGTGTGATCTGTGGCTTGAAATATTTCCTGGGCAGCCCACAGAGAAGCCTCAGACATTTGCAGCCATCTGCTTCAGCACTGAAGTCAGTGATACTGTATCTACTCTGCAACAGTTGCATGAATTCCATTCATTTTACCTATGTGCGTTTAATTCTTTTTTTTAAATTATTCCAAGTTTCCCACTTCTTTTCTTTCAGATAATTAAGGAGCTTACAAATCCAGTCTAATAAAACAATTGTATCAGGGTTTTCACCTAGTCTGTCTAGGTCCCTTTTTAATCTTAGAAAATGAAATATATTGTAGTAGCCATTATGTTGTTAATGCAAGCAAATTATGTTTAAGGGAGCTGGGGTACCCCAGCAAATCTGCTTTTATTCTGCAGCTCTTTTCTTTCTTGCATTCTGTTAATTTTTGAGCACTGCTCATGAAGCCAGGAAAGCAGTAAATTCTTTGAAAAGCATGAAATAAATTCTGTTCAGTGAGTGGGTAATTGTTCAAGGTCATCTGTTCGTTGTCTTTGTCTTGATTGTTTGAATTAGTAGCTAATAATGGGACTGAACCGTGAATGAATTATTATCCATAGGGCATATTTTGGGGAGTGTCAGGAAATATTACAGGGTAATTAAGGTTATCCAATAGCAAGAGTGTGTTACCAGCAGATGTCTAGTAATTACTATGTTTAAAAAGTGTGGGGATTAAACTAAGATTATAGCTTTTATATTGTCTGCCTTTACAAGTCATATTTGGAATTTATTCAGTTTATTCTGCTTCCCTTTTCCTTTTGTTCTGATTCTGTCACTTAAATTCCAACTTAAACACAGGCCTTTCCTGGTGAATTAAAATAAACATCAGCAGATGGTATGCAGTGCATGTGTATACAAAATAGCAGTGTGGTTATCGAGGACTACAAAGATGACTGCATTGATAAATACTTACCACTGTTTTTATCTGTTAAAAAGTTCTGATTCCATACTAGGGCTTTAACATAAGGTCTCTAGGTCCTAAATTAGTGCAAAGATGAGATTTTGGAAATATTTTTTCACCAATGTAACAGAATTTAACATGATAGAACTTAATTGTTCATTTAATTTTAATTTATTTATTTGATCATCTTCAGACAAAATCAAAAATCCTGAGTTCAAAGTTCTACTGTTATTACTGACCCTAAGCTGGCTTAGTGCTATCAGAGGCCAGGGAAAGGGAAGCATTTGTTTAGTCCCTGATCCAGCAAATTTGATTTTAGCAGATGGGCTCAAGGGAGATAATGTAATGGACAAGTATCTGTGGCATCTGGAATGTCTGGATTTAGCACAGTTGACTGGCACTGGAGTGGGGGATGGCGCAGAACCTGTCTGTGCAAAGAGTGAGCCTTAGAGGTAATGAGAAACCTCTCAGTAGAAAAGGGTGATGACTAGGAAGAAAATGTCAGGACATTGAGAGTTTACAGCCATAAAAGAGGAAGAGTGGGAAGCCTGAAAAATGGGGGAGAGGTATAAAATTAATGCAACTGGAAAGGGAAACCTGGACAACAGCACATGAAGGCTTCTAAGCAAGTGTTTATGTGCTTTCTGGGACCTCTTTGAAGAGGAGCACATTGGCAGCTTGGTTTTTTCCTTAACAGTAATTTTAAAACACAGTTGAAATAAAAATTTCACTTTGCAAATTGTAGGCAACTACCTGAAGTCTAAAGCCTTCTGATATTGCCCTTCCAGTCCTTTGCATCCTTTTTCATCTGACTAGCATTAAGCATAGTAAGCTTTTTATTTTTTTTGTTTTGCACACTGCCAACAGTGCAAAAGGGGATTATGCAGAAGCACTATGGATTTGAAAGTCTAGCTACTGTATTAATGATTTTTATTGGTATGTGGCTGGCAGTAGGTAAATTAGTCTATGGCAAATGCTCCTAGTTGTTGTAGTCCAAGCCTCTGCTCACTGTAGCTGGCTTCTATAACCATTTAATGCCAATTGCAGTGATACCCATTAATGCACATTCCATAATTTTAGAAATTATTTTAGCCACACTAGCAGGTATTCATTAACATTGCATTGACAGCTTCTTTGGCTTTAAAATAAGTGTGGCAAATGTTCCATGTTTGACTGAAGATTGCACTAATTTTCAAATACTAATTACATACTTGCATGTATGAGCAAAGGAAAATAATGAACAGTAACCTGACATGCCTACATGGGTAAATGACTTAATGTGGAAATGCAGTACCATGATGAAACTTTGTGATGGACAGTCTAGGATGTGTAATGCACAGTAATTGTCTTAATTGCATGTGGGATTTTATTGAAGTCAAAAGTATTTTTCATTATCCAAAACTAAGGACTACCTCAATTTTTTTACTTGACTAAAACATACTTACAAAATTTTCCTTGAAGAAATTCAGAATTAAAACTATGCTCAGAATCAAAGCTAGGTCTTCTAATATTTAAAAATTTACTGTAGTCAAAATTGATTTTGTCTGGCATTAATTTTTAAAAAAACAAAGT
This sequence comes from Antrostomus carolinensis, assembly GCF_000700745.2. NCBI lineage: Eukaryota > Metazoa > Chordata > Aves > Caprimulgiformes > Caprimulgidae > Antrostomus > Antrostomus carolinensis. The sequence goes on from NW_010307334.1 coordinate 16,947, forward strand.
TATGACTTTTCCCTTATTAACCCATATTAGAATTAATGCTTTACTTCTGGCATAGAAGAAAAGCCAAGAACATGGAACGGGAGGGACAGGGAAGGGCAGAAACAACTGGCAGAACATTTCGGTTTTGTGCAGTTAAAGAAAAAGGTGAAATACAAGGTGTCTATGAATCTCTGTTTGCAATTATTCTGAGTTTAAGTCCATATTCATCCATATTTATTACAACAGGATTTTCGTCTGTTTAGGTTTCCTGAGTTTGAAAAATGCAGGAGCCTCATCAAATCTATTAAGAACTTCAATAGCTATTAGTCCCTTCAGTGAAATACTCTAATGCCTCTTGTTCGTATTCCAAGTCATTGATACCCATATGTTAAAGTGATAAATGGCAAAAGCTGATGTACAGTGCTCCTAGCTTTATAAAATACATCCATCTTTCTTGGTTGTCCAGTTATTACCATACAAATCCCTGAGCCAGAGCCTGTTTAAACTTAATGAGAGTATTTTTACTGACCTCATTGTACTTTGGATCCAAATAGAAAACTACTCAACTTTTCTTTTAGCAAGTTATGAGGTTTTTTTAAAGAAAGTAAGGTTGAACTTTTGATCTGATTGTAAATTAACAGCCACTGAATTAGCAAAAGCTACTGTATTTTTTATAACATCATTTTTGTATAGTTGGAAAAGGAGCTTAATGGAAAAGCTCCATTTTACCCGAAAGCTTTTCTTTCACTTTGTAATGAGAAGAAACACCAATGATCACATTTTCCTATGCTAACTGAGTTTACTGTTGCAGCAATAATGCTTTTACTGAAATCCCAACACCACCAAACATAAGCAAAGGCAGTAAGTACACAGGGTACTGCATTATTCCCTTGAGTGCACTAATAATGACCTTGGTTACCTCAGAGAAGAAAAGCAGTCTCTGCAAGTTCATGAGTACTCTTATACAAGAAAGGGGATAAACCCAAAGCAAAATGAAGGAATAGCTAATATAATGAAGACCTGTCATGTGTGAGACCTAGACAGATGCAGTAAAGGTGGAAAACACAATCATAGTCATGATATGATTTTATGACATTCATAGATTTCCTTAACCTTAATCAAAATGTGACAAAGCCATGCTTTTGCTTACTTTTGGAAAATTGTCTGCGTGCATCTCTAAAACAGGGAATCTTCCACACTCAGAGTAATGTTCAGTAACCTTCAACAAACTTAAGAGAAAAAAAGTCCACTCTTGCAATGGGAGACCTTGTTAGAGACCTCAGAAACTGACCAAAACACTAAAGCAGGTTTAACAGTAAAAGTTAGATGAACTAATGAGGTATACTATGGACTGTGCAGAACATTCCTCTTTTAAAATGTGTGAATATATTTGTATTGGCATGAGACATCTTACTTTTCACACGGATGGTGTTATGCTGAAGTAGACTGTAGAGGGATTTTGAACTTTTGTTGTCCTTTTTTTCCACCATAAAGGAAATAGAGTACAGAAGAAGATACTGAGTCTATATTTCACCTTGTGATTTGGAGAAGGAAGAATGACCATTTGTTAGTCCCACCACCACAGTTGAGTCTGAAGGATATTGAAAGGTCCACACAAAACAGATGTAAAAAAATAATGTTCATAAATTAACAATGCTAGTAAGACAAAATAAGACTTTTGAATATTACTAGTTTTGTAGCATTGCTTCGAGTTAAGAAATGGGAGAACTTTAAACACTTTGTATTTTCATTTTAATCCTCAGAACATAAGTATTTTAAAGCTGTAATTTTGGGTCGATGATTACAAATGATGATTTAAACCTTAAATATTTCTAAAAATATCTGGACAAACGTAAAATTACCTATGTATGGAAATCAGTGAAACAGAATCTGTCTGTGCTTAACCTTGGAAATAAATAGGATTGCTCACATATAAGAGGCTAAACATGTGTTGGTATTGTCACATGACCAGAGTTGTAGAGATAGGAAAGTTGCACTGAAGTTCTCATTTCCATGCCAAGGTTTTTAGGATTGTATAAGATGTCATTTCTGGGTAAGCATGTGTCCTGAATCAGTGTTTGCACACTGACCCATGTGGTGTGGGCCAGCCTGTGTCCTGGCAAGTTCAGCTAGCTCCCTTGAAATTGAATCTGCCCAGCCGGATAGCACACTATCCAACTGTCTTTTAGCAAGCTGGCATTGTTCGTGACCTGTGAATTGGTAACAAAATGGATCAAGAAGTGTCCTGAATTCACTGTCAAGGAAAATGTGAAAAAATAGCTGATTTGCCCTAAGAAAACAATGGCCTTTTTGGAAATGTAAATGTTTTCAGACTCTTTGTTTAAAAAAGATGTTTACAGTTTGAAACTGTCCATAATCCAAATGAAGCTTTAATAAAAGTTAGTTAATTTGCAAATAAAAGAAAATCTTTTATTACAATTTGGCCTAAATCTATTATTGCTTAAAAGGTTTTGGTTTGGCCACTCAATGAGACACCCATTTTTCACAGTTCTATTTTCAATTTCATTGCATTGAATTTGAGACTCTAACTTTTCCTCTGAGATGAGAATTATGAAAACTGTACAGCATATGTTTCAATTGCTCATCTGAGTCTAAAATTTTGTGAACTCCAAGGCAAAACACCTTGGTGTGAAAGCCTGTAACTTTAACTGCTTTTACTTTCAACACCTTTTGGATTACTAAATCTTAAATCTGAGGTATGTTAAGTGTTCTTGTAGACGTTTGTTTCTTATCAATCACGAATGCGTGCTCCAACATAAAATCTGAAAAGTAGGGGAAATAGTTCACTGCATTTTCTTATTTTTTTTTTTTTTAATTTTCTCTATATCTTTAAAAATATCCAGCCCTAAGGATTATTTTCTTTTGTAACTTCAAATGTAAGTTGTTATACCTTAGAGAAGAAATTATTTTATGTTTTCTTTTGATTTACCATACCTTCTCTGGCTCTGGGTTGAACAAGGTCAATGGCTGGTGTTTATTTTTAACATGTTAAATCAAAAAGGAAATACAAATGGTCATTTCTTGAAGCATGATTTGCTGAACTCTTAAAAAGAAAAGGGTAATTTAGAAGGGTATCCTGTGACAGGAAATGACAAGCTACCTTCACCAGCGTATAGGCTGGGCTGTGGTGCTTGGATCAGTATATAGCTGTTGACTTAGGAGAGAGACGCTTGCGCAGAAAAAGCAATACTTTGTTCAAGTCACCAGACAGTCTGAGGATTTGGGGAGGAGGCAGGGAGGGGCTGAGGGTTTACACTAAAAAGGCGAGAGTCATCAGGCTTTAAAATAGCATGTGTGGCCTTGTTCAGTGAAAATAGAGAGTAATGTGGCTATAAAAAGCACAGTAAACTACCAGTTGACTGCCTCTTTTATGCCATACACATCTTTGAAGGTTAAATTTCTTATTTTAGAAAAACATATGGTAGGTTTTAAAAGAAAACCCAGGTTGTTTGGCTTCAGTTTTTTATTACATGAACCAAAAAGATGTCTTGCACTGAAGAAGCAAAAATCCCCACCTTTAATGTAGTTATATGAATGAACATATAGGTATATATATAACACACATGAAGGTGTGTTACCTTTTAAAATTCCATAAATAACATTATTTAGTATTTAATATTTAAGTGCAGTTTATAAACATAAATTTGTTTATGTCATATTAACTTGTAACTCTAAAAAGGAACTTCACTGGTTCACGAAAGTGTGAAGAACTAAATGTCCATGCTGCTAATCTTTCTAGTTTTTAAAATTTTCTTATGTATTCAGTTTTCAAATAAAATGCCATGAGTTTTTTGTGTATTAATATTTGTCAGATATGAACAATGTGCAAAATCACTAGTGCCCCTTTGATTTTATAGGATTATTGAAAAAAAAAGAAAGAAAAATATTATAAATTGTAAAAACTTTAATAGGAAAATGAAAGTAGGCATCTTATCCTCAACATGTAATACCTGTAATGAAAGATGAGTCTTGTATAAGCTAGAGACACCTCTGAACTTCCTGGAACAGTAATGCTTAAAATGTGGTTATCACGTTTTACTAACTTTTTAAAATTTTCTGATCCTAACCCTTTATCCAAATCTTACTGAACATGAGGAGGAAGGATCCTTTTGTTTTCTTTCTGTCTTAGGAGCAGTGGAGCTCAGATGAGTAAAGCCAGAATTACTAAAATATTATCTGAGTATATACACTACAAGTCAGATTTAGAAATGGGCAAAATGCAAGAAACTTTTAAAGCGTTTTAAAAAGAGATAATTTTATTCATCCAAAGTTGAAAGCACACTGGTTGCTCGGTTTTGACTCAACTCAAATCTGTTAAGTTATTTAGAAGTATCAGGACTTCAACTCTTCAAAACTCCCTTCTCATCCTGACTTACCTGGAAACTGGCTGTCTTTGCAAGTACCTTTCTGTGGGTACTTTGGGTATTTAAGATGTTCTTTTGGATCTTTAATGAGCTTTCACAATTAGAAGTAGCAATCAATGTTCTTTAAGATATACAATTTATTTACCCTTGATTTCCTTTAGAAAGGGAACCAACTGTTAGAAACATAATCATTTTGTACATGTTAATTATTTTTGCAGTTAAAGTCTTTAATGATTATTGCCAGTCCAGGCAATTTGATACTGACATGAAGAAGATAAATTTTTTATGCCTCTATATCCCTTCATAAATGTAGTGAAAATGACAGCTCCAGGGGTTCCTCTTCTTTATCCCCTTTTTTCCACTATATCTCGTGTTTTCTAATGCTCAGAAAATTACAAATATATCAATCATTAGGGAGCATTAGAGTTGTTTGGGAGCAATATCTTGTCTGAATTAACTATCAGGTGTTCTGTGCAAGCAGTTGGTGTGTGCCATTGGAACTAGGATGGTCAGCTAATCTATGTGATGATGCTTCTGTTCTTCAAGTGGATAAGTACTTGTGTTGCAAATATTTTTCCTGAACCTGAATAATTTCCTTGAATAGTTACAGGTGTGCCTTTGAACTTGCCTTCCATAACCATTTGTTTTTATAAGGCTTGTAAACTCTTTCATGGAACTGATTGTGAAGGGGACATGGACACAATTTATCTAGGAAGATTAACTTTTAAAAAGACAACACAAATGTTGAGTTATTGAGAACATTCAACTGAATTCATTCCTATCAAGTAGTCACAACTAAGGTGAATATTTTGAAAGAGTGCTTAAATTAATTTATAGAGTTGAGATAACACTGGAGTGTACTATTTGTTTTTCTTTTCACCTAAATGATTTGCTGGCTACTCTTAACATCTCCTTGTCTCCTTTCCTCTTCTCCTAAAGAAACTTGCTTTTCTATCTCAGGCAGTTTTTCATTCTTATGTTAAAAAAAAAAATAAAAAAATAAAAATTTTGATAAGAACTGACAGCTTTTAATGATTTAATGAATGCTGTTAAAAGGCTGTTAAAACTGTTAAAAGGCAACCGAATCACAGTCATGGCATAAAACATTTGGGTGATCTTACACTTTTAACTTCTTTGTAGAGTTGAGCGGCTAATCAGTTCTTTCAAAAATTAGAAATTTTACTCATTAATAGGATTCTTTTTCTGCTAAAATATTTTTAATTGTAATATGGTTATAGTTCATTCTAATTATGTTATTCTGCAGTTTTCTATTTCAAAGAAAACATTACATTTTAAGAAAATCTTATTGAAGTGAATGTAAAATAACTCGCAATACATGTTCACTTGAAGAACGTTGCTGGAAAGGAGTGCAGTGATACAAAAATGCAGGAATGAGAAATACTGCTCCTTTTGGAGGCTGAGGTACTGGGAAATTTCTCACTGCTAAGATTATTTAATGAGACGGTGTTTGGATATTGGTTCGTTGCAATGTGATAAGCTGAAGAGTTCATGTCTGAAGGAAGTGTACACATGTGCTATTTGGATTACAATATATGCCTTATGACATCAAATTATTTAGGCTAAATATCTTGTCTAGGAAGCTGGTAAATAAACATACAGGTGTTTGTCCCACTGTGCAGATTTATAAGTAAATATTTTTATTGATGAAAGTCCACTTCTAGTGTCTTTGTGACATAAGATATAGTGAGTCATATTTCAGAGCTTGCAGGTCTGAGGGTTTTCTCACCTGTGTTCAGAAGTGGAGAGTGTTGTGCTGTTAGTGTTCCCAGAGTGGGAGATACAGCAGACCTGTGTGTGCATGAGGTGCTGAGTGTAAGAAGAAAATATCACTAAATATGGATGGGTGGTGGGAGTGAAGAGGCAGCAGTCCTTGAGCTGGGGAGACAGAGGAGGAGAAAGAGAGAAGAGCTGGCCAAAGGACTAGAATAATGTCAACTGTTTCATTTGGGGCTCACTGAATAAGTCAGGACAATATGAGAGCATAATCCAGCATTTTTAATAGATTATGATGATTTCTATCTGTGTCTGTGGAGTTTCACAAAAATGAAATAAATGTCTTATTTTCTCATGTAAGTAATCTGTGATAGTCTTCTTCTGCCTTTTCTCCCTCTTATTAAAAAAGCAGGGAAAATATATTTTTAGAGATCTGTGGGGTAATAAAGCTCTGTTATTGCGAGGTAGAAGAGTATAATAAAGAAGCTATCATCATGTGACTGCCTGGTATTTACACACTTCACTAGCATCTGTTGATGGCCAATGCTGGAGGCAGGCCTGACACCACAACACTTTGGCTTCCTCTAGTAGAGTCATTTTACCTGGCCCAGACTAAAATGAGATGGATAGTATGTTAGGGTAGTTGTTTTCTCCAGCTTAGTCCTGGAAAGTATCTTCCAGGTAATAACATTTAGCCAGATGCTGTTCCAGGTCTAGAGGGCAGGGAAAGGTGAAATTTTGCAGTAGCTGAAAAAGGACAGAAAGCCTGTACCCTTGTGAGCATTTCCACAGTAGAACAGAAAACTGAAGATGAGAGGCAAAGATTATGACTTCACCAAGTTGTCAGTGGAGATTTCCACTGCAGTGCTGGACATGCAAGCTAATAAAGGAAGAGGGAGAAAAAGCCAAAACTACCACCACCAAAACCTATAATACCTGCCATATTTCCATAAAGGATGTGGAAAGATTGTGGAAAGATTTCTACCCTTTCAGAAGTTATTCCTCAGCACTGAGGATGCTGAAATGAGGCACTATGTATTGCACCTTTTTTTTTTCTTTCTCTCCTGGACCAGTGTTCCTTTTGTTCTGGAAACCTTTGAGAGGCCTCTCAGTCATTCTGCTTTTATAATTTCACGTACTTAAAGAGGTGTCACTAAACCAGACAGCTCACAGTGCTAGGGCACTAGAAGTTTTGCTTTGTGCTTGCCAAGTGTTAAAGTCCCACATTGTGTGCAGGATGGCAGAATTTGCTCTGAGAGCATTCCAGAAAGGCAAAGAGGCAGCTGCCTGGCTATAGCCAAAGAAGGTCAGGAGGATATGGGGTGACAGCCAAGAGAATATCGAGTGACAGAAAAGCACCCAAGCACGACTGGTTGTTTAGGGTCCCATGGGGACTTCTCTGTTAAGGCTGGATAATGAAAGAAAACTACTTGGTATTTTATAGACAAGATGGGATCTGTGGTTCACCAAAAGTTATGCAAAAAACAGTGAATCATATATGATGTGTGTATTTTGACATTTTCTCACCTATAAATACTATTCTTACCTCATGAGACACAAACTTTGTTTTATTCTAACACTAGATGGTCCTTTCTGGCTTTATGATCTGTCTTACAGATGCTATAAGGTCTCTCTCAAGACCCTCTAAGATTATATTAGACAACAGTGCTAACATCAGAGTTGCTTTATTAAATATTATCAAGAACCTTCTAGTGTCAATACAAGGGGCATTCATTTTGTAGCTAGTTGGCAGCCAGCCATTTGCCGTGCAGTTGTGGAGTAATACTTTTTGGTTTATGTTTAAAAGGGAGGGAAATGAAAGGGAAAACAACAACAACAACAAAACCCTATGTATTTTGTCAACTGCATGTGCCAACCTGGTGACCAGAGAGAATTAGTGAAATGTTACCAGCAAGCTCTTGTCTCATCAAAGAAGAATAAATTAAGTGAGGTAGAAAATATAATGTAAAATATACAGTAGAATAGCAGAAGCTCTTGTGAACGTCCTTATTAGGAATTTTGTGCCTCTGGATTTGAGTCCTTCTTGCTGTGGCAGGCAGTAACATGAGACATTTCAGTCCTGATTTGATTCATACAGTGAGGGCTGAGAGTAGCAGCTGCCAGTGTGAATGACCAAAGGTTGAATTCTTCAACTGTAAGTTATGAATTCATAGGAATGGTAAGTTATTTTGTAATTTGTCATGTTTATATCCAAGTGGAGACTAGGCGTATGAGATGTTTTAGCACCTGTACCTTGGGAAGCTGCGCACCTTGTTTATGGATGTTCCTTCTGGTACCATTTGCACGAATCTCCTTAAAACTGCAATGCTATTATCGGGCATCTATTAGTGATGTTGAAGGTATGAAGCTGTCCGCAAGCTGTTTTAGTGAGGCAGCTGAAAGACAAACATTAAAGTTTTCTCTCTGCCATGAGATTTTGGAGAAGTGTATCAGCCACCTGTAGAAAGACCAGATACAGATAGAGGCATAGAATATCTACACTATAGACAGATTATTTTTACTCAGTTTTCTGTGTGAACGGATATTCAATTTATTGTGTTGTTTCCTTGGATTATGTATGTTAATTTTTTTCTTTTAAAAAAAATTTGTTAATGCTCCAACACCTGTACAAAAGAAAGCATGTGAATAGTAGAATCCAGTCTTCCCTCCACCCCACTTCCTCAGTCCAAAATCAAAAATCACCAGTTAAGACTCTAAGCTACCCCAAAGTGAATGAAATAAGACTTCATTGGTTGGCATACTATCAGCTGATGCTATTGGTACCCATGAAAGCGGGGATAAATTGTGAATAACACAGTGCATGGGAGCAGTGAATGAGTCATGAAAGGAATGTCAGTGAAAGCTCCTCATCTTATTGCAATTGCTGGCACAGAAATGAGAAAAGGTTGATTTATATTCTTATAATCTTAACATTTTTGTATGACTATTGGTTATAAAATCTAAACTTTATCTTAATATTGCAAAATCAGTTTACACAGAAGTCTGGAAATGCAGGATAAAAGCTAGATTCTCTGCTCTGACAAAATGTGTTGTGGCTGGACAGAGGAAAGTGTACAAATGTTTCTGTGCACATTTTCTCGTGGAGGGAGAGAAGGTATGGTAGCTAACAAGCTGGTGTTTAGTGTGTGTGCTGAAAAATATATTCATATCTATGTATAAGATATTTCCAGACAAGCTTAGTGATATATAAAAATAAACAATCAAATACTTATGACCTGACAAGGCCACGTTTTTACTTATAATGTTGAAAGTGAGTGTTGAAGCCTGATTCTCATTTTGTTACAACTGTATGTTTTCTACTGTGAAACAATGAGCTATTTCTAATTTTAGTTGTTTACAAGTTCATTGTTTTAAAAATGAAACTAAAATGTATAAAATGGCTGTTTCTTTACAAGTCTAATTGCATGCAAAGTTTAATTAAAATGTGGTAGTTTTAAGATTTTTGCAAGAAAAATAGTCTTTATGGTCTTTTAAAACTGGCAAATGTTCTCATTAGCTGAAAAAGATTATAAAATAACATTTCTAATTAAAACAAAATCTTTAACTAAGTTCTTAGTGTTTAAATTGAAACTTTCAATTTAGCTCTTATCCGTAGCTTTATTTAATATAAAAGTATAAAACTGTTAAATATCAAATAAGTAACTGCTTTTTTGAGAATAGTAAATGCAGAAAATCAGACAATTTTTGCAAAAGAGAAATTCTGTATCAGTTCTACTAAACATTTCATTTTAATTTCTTGCATAAAAATAATAAATTAGATGTTTTCTGAATTAGAAAAGTTAAAAAACCCATAAACTATAGAACTTGTCTGATGTTTTAACATCAGCTTTTACAGTAGCTGGACAGTCTTGACGTCCTACTAAAAAGTATAATTATACATTGGAAGTAGGAGTAAAGTTATTTTCACTAAATTCTAGAAAAACATTGCTGATAATAATCTTCAGATTTTTGCCTGATAAAAATTCCAGTGAAAAACACAAACCTGGGATTTCAGAATTTTTCTTTGAAATACCCTCCTAAATAAGCAGAGGAAATAAAAAGTCTTTGTTATTGTCTTTTTTGCATAAAATAGTTATTGTCTTTTTTGCATCTTTTTTTGAGAGATTGAGTACTGTTCTTTTTTTCCTCCTACAGTAAGTAGTCCTTTAGTCCTTTCTCTCTTACTAACTCTCCCAAATCAGTGTCCAACACACTTTTCTGAACTGCTGTAGCAGCCAAGCAAGCCCAAAGAGTTCTCATTCTTAGACCCATAAAAAACTCTCTAAGAGTTAAATTAATTGTGAATTTCTACTTATATTTTACCTGTTCACCTAACTTCTAGGCTTGTCCTCTTTCTTTATAAATTCCAGTCTTTATTTTTCCTGTATTCCTATGGTATGGAACCTCTTACAAAAATGGAATTAATAAATTTGAATCCACACTGTAGCCAGACAAACTGAATTTGTGGCATTTCATTCTAATATTAAGATATATTACTTTAAAAGTTTTGCTGAATTTTACATTTGTAAAAACCCCAAAAATTAATACATTTAGTAACATTAGTAACATAACAGTGTTATCAATCTTATTATTAATGCATTTGTAATGGGTTTTTTGTTGGAAAGAGAGGAGATGCCAACTGTTGTTTAAGCAGTAGCACAAACATTCCATAACCAAGTGATGCTAATAAAAATGAACTAATTTGATTGCCCTTTTTTCTGCTTTGAGTCTGTAAGAACCACAGAGACCCACCTTGATAGTGCTCCCAGCTGACACACAAACTGTACCTGAGGGTTTGTGCTGGGCATGAGTTTTATTGCCAGAGCACTGGGCTATTTGGATGTAGATTCATGGATCAGATTATCTATAAACCCTGATCATTCGTTTTGCTGTTTGGTTCATGAGTGCCTCAGAACTCACCTTTCTGGATAATAAGAATTTCTTTTTAATCTAAATTTAATCCACTCCTCTGTATGATTAACTTGACTGAGTGAAATCCTCTGGTTGTGAACAGCCTTCTATTTTCAGCTGGAAAAATGTTTTAAAATAGGTATTTTAATGTTTCTTGTCTCTTTGTTTGCAGACAGTATCCCTACTACTCAGTACATACTTCTTCAGCACTTTTCAACTTCAGTCCTTACAGACTATCTACTTAACATTCTCTTAGTGATGTCAACAATCTGTGTTTTATGAGATCAGAGGGTATCAGCAATGACTTTATATGATATTCATTTTTGGAATTAGCTATAGATTGATTCTTATAAAGGTGTAAAACCATTTCTGTGGCATTTTGTCATCACTTAATCTGTACATTTTGGTTTAAATAAAAGTAGTTTGCTTTATTTTGAGGAGGGGAACAATCTTTAGCATTCTGTATGGAAACTGGTTTATATTTTCATTACAGGCATATCTAAAAACAGGTGGCAGTTCAGAATTTCTGAATCTTGTAACCATCTTTTAACCGAAATGAAGTTTGGGCATGCTCCATGAAATAGTGATCTACATGAACAGTTACCAGACTGTGTCATGTACAGGCTCTTCTGCTGCAGCTGTCCTTGTTCTTTTCTTTGTAACAGATAAGTCAACTAGGTGTGTGAGGGAGAATGTACAATATTTTTAATAATATGTCAGTATTAAGACACACTGATTTGCTGAGCCTTTATAATACTCTCAGTTACTGCCTCAAGAAACACCAGTTAAATATTTCACTGCAGTTTTGAATAAATGTGTAGGTGAAAATTTTACCCTAGTAAGGTTAAAATGTACTTTTGTTAATGCAGCACCAGTTTAAGAAGTCCATTGGGTGGATCTCCAGAGTCCTCTGTAAAATGAAGTAAATATTAAATTTCCCAGAAAAGTCAGCATACAACTGTCAGTAGATAGTGGGTCTTCGAAAAAAGAGCTTTCATGTGTTTTCCTGTTTTTAAGAAAGATTTACTTTTTAAAGTTTCTTGTAATTCAAAAGAATATGGGATAATTCAGTGGACTTTGCTGTATTAATTATTAATTTTATAACAGTTATATTGCATGGAAAAAAGTAACTTATTTTTCCTTGCTGTGGAGTTTTCAGAAAAGACCATTGTAGTCTTAGCATGAGAGAGTATATACTGATCATTTTGGTCACATCTGCCTGCATGCATTCAGGACTGTTTTGGTTCATTTTCTTTAGACAAGAATTGTGCACCTAATTTTAAGTTCTTTGAGATATTATCTCCTTCAACAGCCTGGTTTGCAGATATTTGTAAACCTTCTCCCAAACGAGTCTTTTTTTTTTCAGAAAGGTGGAAGTGGTAAGAAACCGTTAAACCAGTGGTTAAGAAGGTAGGTGTCTGTGGGTATTGATGGGAAATAGTCGTTAGAGGAAAGCTGCATCACCACACAGGAAGAAGCATAAAACTCTTGAAAGCATTTTCTCCAGCTGTTGCGGAAGAATAATTTAGACAGTAGAACTTGAAAGCCACAGATCTTCTACCTCACTTCTAGCTGAGTATCCTTCAAGAAAAAGGAGAGATTAGCTCCTCTCTTTTAACCACTCACAAAAAGGTTCAGTGTTTTTACAGAAAAGATGGACTTAACAGTAAGGAAACAATAAATTGCAAATACATAATCAAATTTATACAGGATGGCCTTCAAGTTTTGCAAAGAATATAACAAAATATGAAAGAAAAATAGTGGATCTTTGATTTTTGAAACAAAATATATCTCCACAGGATATCACCAACCTGTTTGCCAATAAATAACGGCCAGCAAAACATCTACAAAAATGACAAAACCATTTATGACTGCACATAAGTCCTCTTCCCCCAGTAACATGATTTCTTTCCTCTTTCGGTTACTACATTTTGCATTAAGGGCTCGGCAAGATTTCCCTGTGATTTCAAATCATTCAGTTATGTGCAAGGGCTGTTAGCTGACAGCTTGGAGTTCCTCTTTCCTTCCCTGCTCCCCCTAGTCCTTCTCAAAAACTAGAGAGACCTTTTTTTCCCATATAAATACCTAGTGCTCTGCCATTAAGTAACTTCAACACTTATTTCACATGACATATTGTTGGTAGCTATTCAGCTTCTAAAAGATTGCCCACTAGCACCCTTGGAATAAATATTTGCAACTTTTCTTTGAAGTATGTGTTTGGAGACAAAGCAGATCAGCACGTGCTCTAAGCCAATATTTTTCTTTCAAGTAAGATTTAAGGGAAGCAATATGATAGTTTACAAGAGCAGTACATGATTCACTTAACTGATGGAGCATTTTATAGTCCTGCTTCTGTTACTGACCTGTTATATCATCATAGGCAAGATATTTCATCTCTACTTTTGTCCTTTGCAAGGCAAGGGTGGTCACTATTTTTTTTTTGGTCTGTATATTTTGAAGTGTATTTTTAGTAAACTGTGTCTTGTGTAGTGAATGTGTGTTCATGTACATATGATGGCAAGGCTTGCAGTCATATCTTTGCTCACTATTTTTCAAAATTTAAAAAGGTTTTTTCCCAATAACAGCTTAGAGTGACGATCTTCTCTAAAGAATAGCCTGTCAGCCCCAGGTAGAAGCCATGTCCCATTGTTCTCAGGGAGACTTAAATCAAGGTATCTCTCAAGCACATGAGAGAGCTTCTCCTCTCAGTGACAGCAAAACTGAACTGTGCCTGGGGTGGCATGTTTGCAGAGACATTCTGAAGCAAAACCAGGGCAAAAATATTCTCCAAAAACTAGTTAGCTACCCTCTAAGGCTTATAGCAGTTTCAAATATTAAACAGAACAGGATTTTTTTCATACTCCTTCTATAGTGCAAACTTCAGGTTTCTCTGTGTTGTGTATTTCCATAATTTGAATTATACTAGTTGGTTTTGAGGTACTTGTGACATCCTGTTTTGATACACCTTTGTAATTTAAGAGGTATAGATTTTACCTGGGAGTAGTCAGCATAATTTCTTATGCTAAATGATTACAAAGTAGGTAGAGACAGACATGATAGTTCACACGTGTCGAGAGGTACAAAGTTGCAAACTGTGCTACAGTCAGGACTTGGGGGGCTTAAGTGAGAATGGGAAATGTAACAATGCCAGATAGGTTTATTTTTACCATCTCTGGAATTCCAGATCTCAAGGCAATAATAGGAGCCTTAGAGGAAATTTTTTTGCAAATATTCTGTAGTTTTACTGTAGATTACTTCGGTCATTCCCAAATTATGGTTATAGTAACTGATGCACATGTGAGTTTTAGACACACCAGAATTATTCTTTGGAGGGGAGACCAGGGTGATAGTGATCCAAAAAGCTTTGTCAAAACTAGGCAAAACTGAGCAGCTGTATGTCAACTGAAGAGAAGGACTCCAGGTTGAGAGAGAGAAGGAAGGACACAGTATAGTCTACAGTTCTTCTCCATGATATCTAGCCTCTGCAAGAATAATCTTAGGAAAAGCAACTTCTCTACTACGCTATGCAAGCAACTCCAGAACTCTAAAAATACATAGATTATGTATTCGTTATGCATTAGCTTGAATTTAATGTCCTAACTCAGAAATATCAGAAATACTTTCTCTCATACTGACAATCTGCATTCTGTGTGAAGTGAAAAAGTGAGGGGGGTAGTGTACAGCAACCATAGTACAGATGTTGCTATTTGATACCAAGAACTGAATCGACTATGCTGTCTTTACTGGAAATCCTAGTTAATGTTTTGCTTGTGTTAGTATTTCCATGTGTTGATCCTCTTGGGCAACACCTCAAAGTACTTGTATTTCATCACTAAAAAATTTTAGTCTTGTTGGAATTCATTGGGATTTGAATTTTTTAGGTTGGTTGTTTTGGTTTTTTTCATGTTCCACCAATCACTACATCAAAGCAATATATAAAACAAGGGTTTTAACTTCCTTGGGCAGATATCCAAAAGGTATGTAGTCTGAAACATGGGAAACAGCATGACTCTTCTGTGCCACAGATACCTATGTCGTTTTGAACAAGTCATTTAGTATTTCTATTAGTGAGCATTTCTGTTCCTCACATGTTCACTAAGGAAATGAAAATTATGGTATTTCTCTACTTGGAAATATCACCTTACAGAGGCTACTGTATTTATGGTTGTATGTAAAATATCTTTGGTTGCCTTGTTTGCCAGATGCCCTGTTCCCACATATTGTACCAGTACTAGAACTTTAAAGAGAGCCCCGCCAAGAACTGCACCTAAGTGGGCGTATCAAGTGCTACTTCTGTTCTCAAAGGGTCATCTGAGAAATATTTTAGAGGCAATGAATTGCTGTGCTGTTAATGTTTCAGCTCCTCTAATTCAACCACTAAAAGAAAACAAGTACCAAGATTTTTGCCACATACTTTCACAGTGGGGATGGGATTAAAGATGTTGCCCTTCTGTGTCCATATACTTCATACATGAGTACAATGATACACTAACGATGCATATTCTTATAAGAGCAGATGTTATCTGTCCATAGTTCAGGCAGCCTGTGAAAGCCAAAAAACTTCTGAAACTCTTCCAAGAATAATGACTTGTTCCCCAAGACAAACTTATTCAGGATGCAGTTACCAGACAGAAATCAACATTCTCTATTAAGAGAAACTGTTTGAGCAAAGGCAGTTATTACATGCTATGACATTTTGAAAATGAAATTGATGGATTCCTCTCACGTCTGGAGCAGACACTAATGGAAACTCTTGTGAATGTGGTGAGACCATTTGAACAAGCCACTAGAGAGCTAACTGCTGAAACAGCATAGTTAAGCCAAGTCATACCACCAGTTCTTATTCTGTGATTATTGATGCATGACTCCTCTCTTCCCCGCCACCCCTGAAGTCATCCAACAAAGAATCTTATTTGTTGCCAAAACATTTAGAAGAAAGAAAAAAAGATGGTGCAGACTATTTAAACTATTTTTCAAGTTTAGAAAAAAGTCTTCATTTTTATGGAAGTTTGCTTCTAAATCCCTTTTTTAAAAAAAAAAAAAAGTTAGTGGAAAGTTTGTGTCAGAGAGGTAACAAGACTGTTAAGTGACCAAAGATATCTGAAGAGTTGTGGAACACTAGTATTCCTTTGGCTACTACTATTTCTATAAATTCTTTTTGAAATATTGCTCAGTGGGATGAGCAGACAAAATTTCATTAAAGCAAGTAAAAGAAAGAGTCGCGTACTCTTACTGTCCTTCGCCTTTGCTAACTCATTGAGCCCAACCTAAAGCAAAACTCAGATACTCATCTGCTGAGATTTCAAATAAACCATCTGGCTAACTAATGTGATAATTAAGTGTCTTGAATTCCATCCCACTAATTTGTCATTTAAAACAACAATGACAACACTTTAGTAGTTGAAGTGTTTCTTTTTTTTTTTTTTTTTTTTTTTTTAATTCTATGCAGGTCATACTTAAATCTCAGTCTGAGAAGCTAGACTGTCAGGCAGACTATTCAGTTTGAACTCCTGATACTAGTTTGTTAAAGTCACTTCAGAGAGCATTAAAGAACTGTTTAATTACTCTTTAAACAAAAAAAAAAAATAACATGAAAGGGCCTGCTTTGGAAAGGAGTTTTATTTCTTCACATATATTTATTATTCCTTAATTTCACTGAATGGATAGGATAAAGAGTTTGTGTTGTATTGTTTGCAAATTGTTCATAAATTCTCAGTGCAGTGCAATTTATTTTGTGGTTGTTCCCTGTTCATGCTTGGATCTATTGGAAAACACATATCCCTCACTAAAAATTCTGAATGTTTATAGTACTTTCCAGTAAAAATGGTGAAATTTTGAAGGATTTCGTTTATCTTAATGCTATATAAATATTATGGGTAATAATGTTGTAGAACACTGACCAAAAGTTGGGCCAGCTCTGTGCTAGAAGATAAGTCTGTAACATTGGACTGTGGCCAATTTCACTAGTGTGTCCTCTTGCACAGACCCCTTTGAACACAATACAAACTGTTCCTTACAGTACCCTGATGGAACAGCAAAGAGTTGCCGAGTGACTGAAAAGTGCTGGTTTCCACCAATAATCCTCATAAACTCAGCGGGGAAATTCATGTTACTGTTACCTGAAAAATAATCTCTTCATATCTTCTACTGATTTTTCATTGGCCCAAACAGACTTTAATTTTTTTTCTGGAAGTCACATGACCTATACACAGTCTCAGTAAAGTGTTAGCATGTTAAAGTGTGTATGTAAGACCTATGGATTGTCTCCTTTTAGTTGACATATTTTAGGGAATAAAATGAAACCGGTATCTGATATAAAAATCAGAATTCCATAGGTGCTGGCTTGAAATTACCTACTGTTGGCCCTCAGAATATTTCTGATCATTACAGTTGCAAGGAGGAGTACACAATTATTGGACATAGCTAAGGAAGGGAAAAGTCTGTAAAAAGGTTATCAGCATCTGTATTTAAACCAGTGATATAGTAAACTGCTGTAAGTTAGCCTTGCTTTGAGCAGGGAGTTGGACCGGGTGATCTTCAGATCTCCTTTCCAAACTAAACCATTCTGTGTCAGAAGTGTTTTAATTAAATATTTCCCTGTCTAATAGTCGTCGTTACTTGAAATCAGAACTCTTCAGGGGAAGCTCTTGACTTTGGTGAAAGTTATTCTGGAAATAAGAAGGAGAGGGGGGAACAGAGGAGCCCTGAAGACCCAGGTATTTGGGTTAGTTACCTGACGTGTGGTGACACAAGTTAAGGTCCAAACTTTGATACAGAAAGTAAGCGAATCACTTATCTTAATCTTCCTTTATTTTTAATTGGTTGTAGAAGGTCTGTTTTTTTTTCATGTGTAATTAAAAAAAAAAAAATATGGAACATCAAAAGATGCTGTAAACCTAGTAATTCCTGGTTTCTTGCAAGCCATGTTCAACTTGACCTAGTTAGGGGAAAACATTAGACCTTATGTAGTCCTCTTGTTTCTTATTCTCTCTTGACTATAACAGAGAATTGCTTAATGGTATTTCTTGCAAATTACATCATTCTAATTAGGAATGTCTATTAGTTACGTCAATATACATTCTTAAGAGATATACATGTGTGTATTGTTTCACAACTATTTTGGGAAGATTAGTTCTTATAATTCACTCAAAGCTGGGCTGAGGGAGAGGTGGTCCAAAGAGCCTATAAAAAATATTGTATTGATCTAGCCAGTTTACAGTCTGAACCAAAAATATTAAAAGCTGTCAAAAGAATTTCAATAGTAAGGGTAAATATCTTCTGTGGGTGGATATCCATATGGTAAGAAAAGGTATGAAATTCTCATGTTTCATTCTTCAGCTATAGTAGAGAAAGAATGAATAGATAGCGCAAAGTAAATTTTAAACAAATTTTTTTCTAGGGAAAAGTCAAATATTTAAACCTTCCACATCATAATTGAATGCCCAAATCAAAGGTGCCTATAGAATCAACTTCTTCCATAGCTCAATAAATATTTAAGTTCAAGAGACATAAGTAGTTTACTGCTTGACTCTCAACAAATGAGAACAGTGATCTCGACATTGGATAAAACAAGGGAGCAGCAGGTCTGCCAGAACAATAGCTGCTCTTCTTATTAGTGCAGTGAGTGTAACAATGAATAAATGCTGACGAAATAGTGTCTCTCAGAAGTAAGATGGAACCAAATTAGGATGCATTATCTAGGAAAAACACCATGTTACAATTTACAGTCTAGTCCTAAACTGAATAATTATCATATGGTGCTAAAAACCCTTTTGCTCTTCTATAGAGCAGATTTGGGATTTAACATCTAGAGATTGGCTTAATCTAAAACATATGTGTTTTCTTTTATTTCACGTGTGTTCTGCATTTCTCTTTTTCCAAGAGCTAGGACCCACATGATAATATGCTGTGATGAGTTAAATACAGAGTTCATTGTTGTGGTATAGCTACAGAAACAATGAGAGATTTACAATAAAATATGTATGTTCTCTTTTATGGGTTTTATTTTGTGGCACAAGCTAGTGTTTCTGTTAAGATTAGAAAGTGAAAGTTTCCCCTATTGGGCATGGTAAATGTCCACCCCCCCACTTCCAAAGCTTTAGTAACTTAACTGAGTATTTACTGAAATTTCCAACAAATGTTGAAGCAGTCTGAAATGATAGACCCTCAACATGTGTCTGTCTTCTACCATGGGAATGCTGAGGAGGAGGCTTCTGTCACAAAGCTTGGGATCACTTAGATTTTTGTGGGTCTCTGTGTCTGGATCTATTTAGATCTAGCATTTTAAGACAAAGGACTTGAAAGACTTTTTCAAATAAAAGGATAATTTATAGTATTAGTTTATCAAAGTGGAATCAAAGTATGTATTTAAATTGAAAAGCATTTCATGTAAAGATGTCATTTCCTTTCAGTACTATATAAGTATATCACTTTTTTTGTTGTTGTTATGTAGAGATGCACTACAGCATAGTACAAAAGGAATTAAAGTCCCTGTCATAACAATGTGGTATATGCAATTCTAGCAGAATTTTTTGTCTAACACAATTTTCTTTCTAGTCAGAAAACCCCTAACTGCCATGATGAAACTGTCTTTTCTGGCAAAAGAAGTTCCCTTGATCACTGCTACATCCCCACAAGGGATTTTCTTTTGTCTTGTTTGGTCATAAGGTTGTCTCACTGTGTGAAACTAGTTCAGTATGGTAAATGAAGTCTCAGCTGAAAACTGATTATGTAGCACAGTGCCTCTTCCTAATGTGTTGTTTCCTTTTGCTAGACTCTCTGTTTTTAAATAAGTGAATATAGAAGGTACATTTGAATTATAAATAGCCTGAAAAGGAAAATCCAGAAAAGAGACTTGCTGTCTTTTCCAACAGGCATCAAACATCTTTAATGTGTCTTAACCATTGTGTTTGCATGGAGACTCCTCTTTACCCAAGTGAGAATTCAATGGAATTTATTGGAAGTATTTGAGCATGCTCATTGATGCTGGGAAGTAATGACAGAAGTGATCTAAAACATTCTATTTAACCTAATCTACAATTTTCTTCAGTCTTCACAAGACTGCAAACATAAAATTCTTTTTCATGTTAGCAGTCACGTAACAAGTCTGGGAAGGGCATTAAATTCTACTGTATAATTAATATCAGACAATGCAGTCTGTGCTATTCTAAATGGAACAGTAAAGAGCTGGGAAAAAAAATTAAATAAACCCTGGTATCATCCTGCACAAATTGAATGAAGGAGAGGTTTCATTTCCTGGTTAGAGCAGAACAATGGAGGCTATTGGAAGACCCCAGCTGGTCACCTGCTGTACTGCTTGAGAGAGTGCACCTTGTACTTTTTGCTCACTGGTGACCAAACATGCAATGAGGCAGAGGGGCAGCCACGCAGCCTCACCTTCATCAGAATACGAAATGTTTAATGGGAGAAATGTGCAATGCTGCCAGCTCTTCTCTCATCCTTTATTTTCCGTGTTTTACAGGGTATCGAGGTAGAGTTTTTATTCTAGCTTGTATAGACCAAGCTAGACAGGTAGATCAAACTTGTTTTCCCTGCATGGAAAATGAGGGAGGAACATATTTGTCTATAATAGTAATGGAGAAGTCCCAGTATGACAGTTTTTGCTTTGCCCTTTGCATAGACTCTTCAAAAAACAATCTCCTTAGTTACGCACCAAGGTACAGATCAGGTATAAGCTGACTCTTACACATTGCTCAGGATTTCTCACCACTAATAATGAGATGTTGAAAAGCTGTGCACTTCAAAGTTTTTATGGAATGGAATAATCTTTTTTTTCCCTTGCCCTGAAAATTATGCATTTTTTTTTCCTCTAATTGAAATTAATATTATCCTCGAGGACATTATTTTCTGAGGCTTTTCGGCATCTAAAATGGAATTTGTTTTGCAGCCTGCACTGCTGTGCAGCAGACATGGCCTCTGCTGAAAGAATAATACATAAAGTTTACCAGTAGTAAATATACTGACATTGTTTATCAATAGTATATATATGAGGATTAATTTGGTCTACCTAAGAATACATGCCTAAGTCATATTTGCCAAATTAAAGTGGTTTGTGCTTTCTTTATAGACTGTTAGTTCTTAACCACAGGAATGGGTTCTTTACTGCAGACTTTCAAAATTTACACTTGGAAACTTTTTGGAAACATTCTTAATATACAAAATTTCACAGACTACTAACAAAGCTGTCATTTAATCTTTTGTAATGGTGCTACCCAAATTGAATTTCTTTGGCCACTGTGTTGAAAAATATGTGAACATATAGTTTTATTATTCACTGAACAGATATTTGAACTTTATTAAGCAAATGGTCTTTGCAATTCAGAAATACATGTTATAAAGATGGGAGCAAAAGTTATGGATACGTATACAAAGGGTACAGGCAGCAAGAAAATGTCAGATCACATTATTTCTTCTGACTGACTATTAAAATGTACAAGCTTAAATTTTTTGCCCTTATATTGTCATGTGACTTGAAAACATTCAGTGCTAGAACATGACTAACATTGTGCTGTTGTATATACAAATATGTTTGTCACTGCATTTGCTCTCTGAGATGAAACAAACAGGAAACTGCATTATGTGGGTTTTTTATCACAAATAGGAAAGTCTACAGTCTAGTTTGTATTTTTTCAGCTCCTGTGTTCAGGCTCTATGTCCAAACTACTCCTCCTTTCACAAGGTAGTGTAAAGCTATCCCATACAAATATTTCATTTATATTGTTATAAGAAAAGCAACAAAAAATAATCTTAGTCATTATGAACAAAGATATATTTTACTAAAAGAAAACAGCCCAAGACAGAAACATAAACAGGGAGACTAGAATAGTGCTTTAATATCCATATGTTTTATCCAAAAACTAGGGAGAGCTTGATTTCTGTCATCCATTTACAAGTATTTAAAACCTTTCTAACTTCTAAACTTTTCTAACTTTAAAACTTTTTTAACTTTTCAACTATTCATTACAGGGAACTGCCTTGGCAGAGAATGAATGATTTATGTGATGGGATTCCATCTTCAGTTTCGGTGCTTCTGCAAGATGTATGTGTAGTGTTGTGAAATTTAGCTCTTCCTTTTAAAAAGGTTATTGTATATTGGTTAATAAGGCATTTTAAGCCACTGTGTTTGAAACATCTGTTTAAATAGAATGAGTTTGAGGGTTGGGTTTTTTTAAACTTGACTTTACTTGTGACTTGTCTGAAGAGAGCTGCTGCACATGAGGGGAAAAAAAAATGAAAGTGGGTCTACAGAAGCTACTGCCAAGACAATTAAAAAAAAAAATAACCAAAGATTAAGAACTTTTTTGTTGTTGTTGTAACTAGGGCTGGTTCGTGAGTTATGGGTTGGAAACCTCAGCATGAGAAGGACCAACTGGGCTGTCAGACTGACAATTGTGTAACAAGCAGTTAATCCAGGCAGGCTCAGGGGACATCTGCTGCTCCTCCTCCTAGAGGCTGCACAGCACTTCTAATACCCTGTAACAAGCTTAAGCCCATGATAAAAGATCTATGGTCACAATTACATCGTGCCACAGGAAGAAGGCAGGAGACCTCAGAAGCTTTATTGCTATCACAGGATGCTGCAGTAGCAGGGAACTTACTAAGTGCAATTTCCAGGTGAGCCTCAAATCCAAAGCAGGGTCTGCACTAGCAGAGGAGACCCACAGCCTAGACCCTTCTGCCAGGCAGCCCTGTGGGGAAATGCCTTCCTGGCTGCAGTCTGTAGGTGTTTGAGCCAAGCATCACACAAGTGTCAGAGATTTTTATATCAGCCGAAGTGTTCTGTTCCTATTTCTAGCTACAGCTACATTTCCTCAGAAAAATACCCCAGAAGTTAGCTAATATGTCACTTTGGGGAAAGTGGTTGGGGGGAGAGTGGGTAATGGAAAGAGAAGCTGCTAGATCCTGCAGCAGTGAGATTGCTGAAGCAAGGGGAAATACAAGCTTAATACAAATGTCCTTTTGAACCATCTTGTCACTGCCCTCACGAGGTATACTTAGCGTTTTAGAGAAATGCTCAATGTCTGCAGAGAGCTGCTTCTCATGTGCTCTGTACCCCTTCCTACCAAGCAGTTAGGTCAGGCACGTGAGCCTCTCTGGAGTTTGGTCACTGTGATCATGAGGTGTGGGACTAGAAAGACATATAGAAAGAGTACTTCTCCTGTGTTTTGGTGAAGATCAAAGCCAATACGCATCTAACATCAGCAGCTGGCTTCTATTATGATTGAATGAAACAAAAAACAGAATTCAAGAACTCTTGTATTGTTAGGACTGTCTCCTTGTTAAACGTTTCCCAAAATACTCTTGCAATAAAAAGCTAAAAATAAATGTTCATTGCAAATTTGAGATATTTAAGTATTAAGGATTTTCCTTCGTAAATAGTATTGAGAACGGCCTGTTTCTGAATAAATAATGCTTGGCTAAATCAATTATCGAGGTGATTATTAATCATGGATATGCTAATAATATTGCCTTGTTTTAATTGATATTTTACTTCATTGAAACTAGTATCTACTAGCCTGGCTTTGGTCCTTCTAATCTACTCAACTTTAAGGAAACATATGGTAGGGTCATATATTAGGCCTTTATTAAAAACATCTTTGCGATATTAAAGCTGAAGTTGAGCACTTTTATATCTGACACTTTTCATTCCTATTTCTTTGTTACACCTTAACATGTGGTTAAGGTGTAGCACACCTTAGCTGTGCAGCCCAGCTTTCCTCACAGAGTATATTCTTCTCCTGTCACTGTTACCTACATAAGACTGAGCAAAACAAAAGTGTATTATGTTTTACTCCTTTCTCCTAAAAACACAGATAATTTGAACTTGCCCTTAAAAGGTTTGATGCATCTTTGATTGTTAAATCAAAACCTGTTTATTAACCAATGTTTGATATATGTCTGTCTCTAGATGCCTAGTTTTCATTACTTCAGATATTTAACTTGAATGATCATTGAATTCCCATGAATGATGTAAAGAGTTTGATATAAGCTGAAATAAGTTAAATGCCTAATTTTAAGCATAGATAATTGAGTGACCCACTTTCTTTCTGCTCAAGATGTTCAAAGAGGCTTAATTTCAGTTTCTGATGGATGTATTGCTGTTTTATCCAACTCTCTTAATCCCAGCCTTATATAAAACATAGCATTGGTGTATTTTTAAGCAGAAGACTGAGACAGGAATTTCCATGTGTATACTCATTGAATACCATGTGAATGTCATTTGTCAGCCTGAAAACTTTGAATCAGACTAACTTACTAGTAATGTTCCTCATGGATAGAGCATCCTACAGAAGTGTGAAAAGGAAACATTCCTAATGTGCTGACAGAGGGTAATAGAGTTGCTCGATAAAGGAATTGCTCTTTTATTTGAATCAGTTCAGGTCTGTATTTCAGCGAGGCACAGATCCCAGGCTTTAATCCTCACAGCTCCTTTATGAATTGCTATGTAACTCAATGGTTTTAAATTCAGACAGGAATTCTTTTTATCACTATCTTAAACAATTAACCTTTCAGTGGTGCTGAAAAGAACAGTAGTACCATTCTGTGATCCTTGTCTTAAATTAATATTATGTCCTCTCCACACCAGCTCACAAGCTATGTAAGTCCAAGACTCCAAAAGGTCAGTTCTGAATCCAGAATTTCCCAGTGTGAGAAGCTCTCTCCATCTTGGATTTCAGTTCACACGTTCTGGAAACAAAGGCTAGATGCTAAGATTTGAAAGGGATTGGACACAAACATTGTCCAGCTCTAGTTGTATGATAGGCTGTGACTGCTTTCCAGTTCTAAAGACACAGATTTTTTTTTTTTTTTTTGACAGAAATAGCTTTGGAGCACAGTTATAACTAACATAGATCTAGTGTGGTTCAGTGCATTTTACAGGATTTATACATGTTGCCTTATTTGAAGCTATGTCATCCAGAATGTAGCTTAACCAAACAAGTTCTTCTATGAACAGCATAGTCCAGTTTTATGAACCCTGTAAATCAAA
This sequence comes from Antrostomus carolinensis, assembly GCF_000700745.2. NCBI lineage: Eukaryota > Metazoa > Chordata > Aves > Caprimulgiformes > Caprimulgidae > Antrostomus > Antrostomus carolinensis. The sequence goes on from NW_010307334.1 coordinate 41,964, forward strand.
TGGATTTACATTCCATATCACTAAACTCCTTCTGCCCTTATGTCCTGTTTCCTTTCACTTTCCCTGCTTCTTATATTGTTAACCCTGGCCCCTTTGCTATGCTGCCAGCTATCCTCATGTCCCTTAAACTTGCTGGGCTGAAAATAGTTCTACAGAATTATTAATAAATTTGGTAACTATGAGTGTAGTGTAAATGATAATATAAGTTTACATCTGAAAAAATTTAAAAACACATAAATATCAAACCTGAAATATACTTAAAGTTTTTGTAGGGTTTTTAATTGCTTTTTCACCACAAACTTTGAGGGGGTTGCAGTGCATCCAGATCTTAAATTATGATGGCTCTGAGTAAATGAATCAGAGTTGTGAAAGCTGAGAATGTTGGAAAACTAAATAGCACATGGTTCTGTCCAACACCTAGCAGTAATGGTTGACTTGGAGAAAATGTCTATCTGCTTGCTGCTGGTGATATTAAAGCACATAGCTTATTTCCCTTTGTTTGAAGGAACGAGGAAGCTTTGATATAAAAGCTCCGATACTTTCTTGGCCTCAGTAAACTTTTACAAAGCTTTTGTGCACTTTAATATAGCCATAAAGCAATGGAAGTTTACACCATATCTTAAGTTTATATACTGTATCTCATGTTTGAGTGATGTTCTGGAAACCCTCAAGCTTTCTTCAGAAAGTTGACTTGGGTTTCTTGTGCATGAACACTTTTCCAATCTGCCTTACAGTAGGCTTTTTTGATCTTTTTTGTCCACTATGACTAAAATGATGGGGCTTTTGGTTTTGGGGTTTTTTGTTTGTTTGCTTTCCCTGTCTAAGCCTATTCATTTCACCTGTGAACCAAGACACCACTTTTTTCAAAGGTGGTAAACCCTAGCAATGTCATTTAAGACTATAGGAGCAGCAAGAATGAGATGAGTTTTATAAGATCAGGAATAAATTTAACCATATGCTTTTATGACAAAGAAGATATATTATCTTTATATGGAAAGGTTCTTCACTATCACCACATTAAGGGGGGTGGGGTGGGGAGATAATCTTTATTCTTGTGTTCTCTCTTTTCCCCTTAAGGCTTTGTGATTATAATTTTATTCTCTGATACTTAAACTTAGTTTTGAATCAAGTACAGTAGCTCAATAGAACACCACACACTAAGACCCACATTGAATTTCACATGACAGGCTTTATGTTTGCTGAAGGCTTGGGGGCTATGGTTTTAGCAGTCATCTCACTCACATTGAGGCTGAATGCAGTTTGATGCACGTCTAGGAAATTTGTGCTTTGCTCATATAGGGGATGATTCAAGTCTACAGCTGTCGCAAAGAGTATGCAGGACCTAATTCATGATTAAGCTGTCAGTTAATGTGTTCCCACAATAAAAGCAAATTGGAATCACAAAAGGAGATTGGCATGAAACATGATAGTTTAAAATTTTTTTTTAAATCACATTAGTATTAAATATCGATGAAGATTCACCTTAAAAATTGTGATACATACCCCTGCCTCAACTTGTATTATTGCAATTGGATCTCTAAAAAGAACATCTCACCTGTAAATGTAGAATTCTACACATGAAGAGAATTATTTACCCTTAAACAATAATTTATCCACAATGCTGTGAAAACAGCTTTAATGAGAAAAAAATGTATTCACATAATTATGCTGTTCTCTCAGCATTTGTGCCATCACTCTGCCATGTAAGAAAAGTAAGAAATACCATATAAGGAAATTACCCTTTCATAGCTAAAATGAGAATTCCTCAAGAACTTAAGAAGAAACCCAACAAACCCTTCTAAAAGTGTCTGACATCATCTGTGAAGACTAGGGTAAAAACATCAAACACAGTGTACTTTATAGCAAATTTGGTTATTTCACCCTTCTCTGTGCAGGACTCTTTGCCCATCTGGCCATAATACAGTATTATGTGTTTATTTATAGACAACATTTTGAATGGTCAGGTGACATTTCTAGTCTTTCTCCAAGCATGCAGTGCTTATTGGCATGGAAGCGGTGATGCACTTAAGTATTTTGAAAGCGTTTATTTGATCCAATTGAATGTATTAGTACCCAGACAGTAAAAATTATTGTAAGTATTATTCACATAAATATGAACCAGAGTTAGATATATACACATAATATAAAACTACTTAAGCTAGTACTTGTTAAAAAGTAAGACCAGGTAATGATTTGGTATCAGAAAATATTGCATGGGATTAGACTCCCATTATTTTTACTCAAGTGATTAAACCATAGAAAATACCAGAAGGATCATATTTATTTAGTATTAGTGTTTCTGATTGTGCATTTGGAATCCTCTTGTTGGAAAGCTGTACCCCAAAAGACCACTTCTGTTCATCTGATGTTGTATGTTCATTTTCATTTATGCTTATCTGAGATGGTAATTCTGGCTGATTTTGTGCATGCACTTATGCTTTATTTCCAAATCTTTATTTCCAATTTAGATCCACAGCATCAACATGAGTTCAGTTCCCTCGTTTCCTCTTCTTTGTGACACTTGCATGAAAATCTCCAGCTTTGGCTTATGCTTTGAGAAAACTCATTTTCCCTGAAAGCCTCTTCCAGTGGCTCCTCATTATATGAACTTATCTTTCTCTTTTGTGCTTAAAGTTTGTTTGGGAACCCAGTGAGACTACAAGTATACATGCAGTAACACATGTGCTTTAGGTTGTTGCTGGCTCAAATAGCAAGGGATGTATGTGCCCCAGTTTATACCAACTGTTAGGTAAAAACAGTTAAATACTAATCTGATAATTATTAGTGCAACATAAGAATTACAGTGCAAGATCGTCTGGCTGGTAGAAACAGGTGCAGTTCATAATGATCTACTTTTTGTATGGGAAAGCTCCATCTGTAGCCATTCCTGAATATCATGTGTTGTACAGGGATTATTGTGTAGCAGAGTTATTTAAAATAATAAATTACTACATTTTAAAATTAAACTCAATTTAAATAAGCTTGCATATTTCAGAAATGAATGTTTACATACTGTACGCAAAGTATCTCTCATCATATGTTGCCAGCATACTAACACACAAGCTATATGCCCTGGAACATCCATCAAATGAGACCTTTAGTAAATGGAATACCATCGCTACAAACAAGACCAAGGAATTGTTTCAAACAATTAAAGCTACACCACACAATAGATGATTCGTGTATGTAACTTCACTTCCAGTTCAATTGTCTCTGTGTACAGATCACTCAAGTGCTCTTATCTAGTTTTCTCCAAGCTTGTTCTGACAAGTTTGAATAGTGGTGGTTTGTTCTGAAGCAGTCAGTCCTCCTAACAATGTGAAGAATTAGTCTTTTGTCAGTGCATACCAAGTGCAACAAAGTTGCTGTTCTGCACAGCCTGATTCGGTGGCCATTTTTCAGCAGAACCGATGACTACGTTTCCAAATTGTGAAAACTTATCACTGCTAGCATGGCTGGAGCTTCATTTTTTTTCTCATGTGCACAGTGCCAAAAAAGCTCACATTTTAAGTTGCTGCTATTTTAGGAGAGTTCATTTTATTGTTATGGTTGTTGCTGGCTTTTAAAGACTACATACCTTACTTTCTGGGTATACAGTCACACTTGTTTTTATTTGGCAGTTAGGGGAAAGAGCGTACCATTCTCTGAAACTTTGAAATATTTAACACACATTTATGGTCATAGTTTATTCTTAATTCTCAAAGCCTCTCTAATTTATACTTTAGTATTCAGAGAGAGAATTACAAGGAAGTGGCAGTTATTTATAGCAACTCTGAGATTTATTTTGGTTTTTTTATATTTTAATCAGTTTTAGCATAATACTTATTTACATTTTTTTTAAATTACATGGACATATATCTTGTATCTAAATTGAAATTAAAGTTTTTACTTTTTTAGATTGCTATTATCATACTGATATATGTTCCTGCTTCAGAAAATAACCCTATCTCTTTTTTATTATGTAAACATTGAGTGATTTTAATTACAGATGTATGAAATTTTCTCTGTCCCTGGAAGTTTTCAGCTCTTCTGAAAGATGTTGCTATAGTGTATGAAAGACTATTACATATAATACTCATATTATGTGGGGGAACTATGGAAAAATGGAAAGGTTGTTTTAAACAGTTTCAGAGGGGATTTCTTTGGGGGGAAAGGTTCTTCCACAGTTGCAGAAGGTGTAATTACATACTAACTACATACTGTAATTAGTAGAAAGTGTTATGAAATAAAAAAATGTAGTCCTTTTTTTTTTTTTCTCCAGAAATGGTAATTACTGGAATGTAATCCTGGGACTTTTTTTTTTTTTTTTTTTCTGATTGTCACTCTATTTAGAATAAGCTGAACCAAAATGTTTGACTTGCCTTCCTCCACTAGTTTATCAGATTGCACCATCACTAATGGGGAAGTTAAATTTGAGAGACAATAATGGAATTACTTAGCCACTTACAAGGCTGGCTGTCAGTGGCTGTAAGGTTTTACAATTTATTTTATTAGAATTAGAGTTTATATGCAATCTGACAAAGTATAAAAACTGAGAACACAAATGTTTACCTAAATATGCTTCATAATACACTTGTGCAATGTAAACACATCATATGGCCATGCTTTTAATTAGTGACCATTGCTAATTCCCCAGTCCTATATATCCTTCCTCACTTAAAAATGCATCTGTCATTTTCGTCTCACTATAAAATCCATTATTCCCAAGAACTTTTCTGCCCTGCAAGCAATAGTCCATATGTGTTGACTGGAACAATATGTGGCAGGATGCATGATGTTTCAATTTAATAATGTGAGCATATTAATTATCTACAAAAAAAATCTAAATTCTACAGTGTGTGTCTGCTAACATTTAATCTTGGTTTCTTTTTTCCTCTCTCTCATTTTTCTTAGCATTTAATTGATTCTTGCATTTTCTTTTAATAAGAGACGTACTGAAATTTCATTGCAGCAAATCAATTGTTTTTAATATGGAAAACATTTTTAAATTAATATAAATTTTATTATGAAAATACAGATTCTTACTTTGTGGTTCTGGCTAAGACATTTGATTTTAATAAGGCAAACTTCACAGTTATTTTTCAAATACAGGGTTATTCCTGGTCATATTTTTTATTTCAGTATTTCTAGTAGGCAATTTATGTAAGTTGCTTTGTTTTGTTATTCCATTTGGAATAATATTATAAGGCAGATACTTCAAGGACAGTTCTAGCCAAGAATAAGATAAGGCTATTGTTATTTAGCTTTTTTATCACATAATAAAGTTTTTTATCTATTCCAGAAAGACTTGGTTAACTCCTAAAGAAACGGTGACCTATCTGAACAGGTCTGTCTCTTTGAGAAAGATATTTGGGACCTCTCTGAGATACAAGGAAATATAACGAACTTCTTGTTATGCCTATATACAATCCACGAGCTGTTGTAGAGGGCTGTGCTGTTCTGCTATGTCAGTGGCTGCTTCATAGTCTCAGTCACCAAGTGGGGGAAGGCAGGGAGCGGTTTTGGTCCCAGCAGGATAGCTGTTGGTTAAGGATCAGGTAACAACGTAAACTAGTTGTTTATGTTGTTACCTGTTACCATTAGTGGACCAAGAAACTGGGGAAACATACAGTGAGAGGTAGAGATGATGACTACCTGGCGGGATAGATAGCAAAACAGAAAAATACTAACTCAAAAAGACAGGTGCTCCTTATGTCCCAAGAACTTAACTGGTGATCTACTGAGAAAAATAATGCCAGTACCTCCTGACTACGCAATTGGATCATGCCAGTAGCCACACATGCTGCACTGCTGGGAGAAGTTTTGCTACACAGGTGTGAGACACCTTGACTCCTGTGTAACAGCACAGCAAAAACAATTACTCATTTGTCATATATACCTCTGGAAAATTTTCAGTTTACACTATATTTGGTATGGGAATTGCCCAAGAAGTAACACTGAGGCACATCTGTGTATGCACAGTCACAGGATCTAGCTTCAGGGTCGTAACAGGGCTCTACATCCCATAATCCTCCTGAAAGCACATGGGAATTTTCCTTCCTCCAGTGGCTGCAGAAATAACCTATTGTCACCATCCTGTCTCCCACAAGGGAAGACTCTGTATGTTCATGTGTGTCCTTCTGCTTCTCTGCCTGCCTATTTTTGACTTCTACATGGCCATGGTATCAGTGTGACATCTGATGTTTCCAGTCAAGCAACAGCTCTGAGCATAACAGCCCAGAACCTCTGACAACCAGTCCCAGCAGCTTGACTATTGGGGACAAGGGCTCTGGCAAGCCTGAGACACACGCCTTCCCTCTCCCTTATGGTGGAGACAAAACCTCTCTGCATACCAGCTCATGTTTTGTCTGATTTCATTCCTACACATGCTGATATTTTTATCAGCTCAATGGATTCTTTATATGAGCTTAGCTGAAGCTTCAGTCCTTACACAATTTTTCAGTAAAAAACAGGTCATTGACTCTGTACAGGGATAAAAGAGATATTGGGGCTATGCATGACCTTTTATTCAGTTTTTGACTTTAAAAGATACTGGCTCTTAAAAAACCTAGCTTTAATTTTGACTTACAAAAAGAGAGGTCAGTGTGGCAAAACTCACTTTTGTCTTCTAAGTGTAAGATGTGAAAGTCCCTTCATTGCTCTGACTGTTTTTGGAGAGTCTTGATACTTTTATTTCAGTCCGTGGCTGACTACATGAGGACACAGAACAGAAGGAGGAATAGTTTCACTAGTTTATCTTCTGGTGGTTTGGGTGCATGTTTGCTTATATGGCAATAAAACATGTCTTGCCTCAAGACAGTTTAAGTTAAGGTTTGGAAATGACACAATTTTTTGACAGATAATCACATTTCTGAAACCTCTGATAGAAAACTGTGCGAGAAATTTCACATGGGTAGATTCCCTGCCTGTTATTTCTCTGTATTTGTTTGGTTCAAAGAGTCTTCATCGTGGGCAAGTGAGAATTGATATTTACGGGGATGACGTTGACAATAATCAGAGATAAAATGGTATCTAGTGACTTTGTCTATGCTTTGGGAATACAAATTCCTTGGGTTGACTTCTGTGCTGTTGTATCCATTTTTCTTATTACATGCTGTCATCACAAAATACTGCTGCATCTTGTTCAGACGTCAGAGTCACAGAAACTTTGCAGCTTGGCCTCTGGTTTCAGTATGTTTTTACTCTAATTTGTAGCTGTGGGACACTGTTATAAACACATCAGCAGAATCTTACAAGAAACTTGTAACTATCTTATGTGATTTTGTTGCCCATTAGTGAATACAGTAAGTTAAAACCAAAGGCCCTGAAGAACTGCTAGCTAGTGCTGATGGTACAAAGCTTACACCATTGGAACTCAAGGTAAAGGAGTTGTCCTGGGGCGTAATAAGGAACTACATGCCATATTGGAGGAGGAAGGTACTCAGTGGTTTGAAAGGAAGGTGTTTACTTACAGAGGAGGAAGAGAAAAAAAAAGCCAGACTTCTGATACATTCTTAGTTTCTATAACTTTTATACATACCTAGTCTTAGATACATATTGGATCTATCTGGATGATTTACAAGATGACTAAAAATAAGGAGTAAAAAATAAATAAATCTGCAATTACAGTACTTTAAAAAGGGGTTGAAATACTGTTTGCACTGGAAAAGTGGCATTTTCAGGAGATGCAGTGATTTAATATTTCTCTTAAAAAGCCTTGTATTGAGCATCAACTGCAATCTGGTTTCTCCAATGGAAATACTATAAACCATAATTATTTTCTTTGTCAGATGAATTTATTTGGTTGCGCTGAACCATATTTGTTTGGAATATTAATCTTCAGTTATATTTGGACAATAGGAAATACTTAGCACCTTTGCATGAAAAAAAGTGTTAATTTGAATGTGTTTACTGTTAGACACCTCATATATTAGACACAGTAATAGCAGAGTTCATTTTTCAGACAAAAAGGTAAAAATTGAAAAGAAATCACTCCCTTTCATGCTAAATCTACTCAATAATAGTTTTTTTTCATATTATTCTTGCAGCCCCTCAAGCAAGTCAGGCTAAGATTCTGTCTGATGTGCATTTGTTTGTGTTTAAGACATTAACCTGTCTAAGAAGTGAATACAATAGAGGATCACATTTCAAAACTATGAATGTGTTCCAGCTTTGTGAATCAAAGACCCTCTGACAGAGCTTTTACTTGTCAAAATAAAATGTGTTTTAACATTTCTATTGCATACCCTGATGTATATCCTCTCCCAACCCGTATTTAAAATGTCAGTTGCCTAACACAAATTGAGAACATCCATATAAAAAAAGTCTTTGTCTACGTGTTTGGAATTGTTATGTAGTTTTTACTTTAAAAAGGGGACTTGCTGGTTTTACTTTTGTGTTGATATTAATAAACCAGAAGTGTTTCTTAAATACTGAGAACTTCATTAGTTCTTTTAACTGTAGCAAACTTTACTGCTCTGACAAGTTCATATTTCATCAGCTTTGTATTTCTGTTTAGGGTTCTGTATGAGCACATTGTATAGAAGATAAATTTAAGAGGGTGATCACAGGTCATGAATAGCCACATGACTATGTCATGATGGATTATATTACAAAGACTTAATGAAACACTATTATGACTGCAAATTTTCTCATTTTCAGAATATTTTTTAAATCAAATGATTGTTATTACCTTGAGTTAGTGTATTTTGGGCTCTCATAAGTTTCTCATCTTCAACTACAGACCTTTGAGGAGATTTATCTCTTCTAAAGAAATATTCTGAGGTTTCTTCTTTCAGAATCCCACAGATATGTACATAGCAAACCAAGCAGAGGGGTACAGGAGAAAACTCAGACCATTTTGAATAGAATACCAATAGTGCATTCTTATTCATTTCATCCAACCTGCAAATCTCACTAATTTGGTGGAAAGAACAGTGTAAACAAATCTAGCAGTAGCAGTGCTGGGAAGGACCATTTTAGATAAAGAAAAAAGTCCCTGAAATCCTAAAACACCTTGCCAGCCCCTGAATAGAGAGGAATCAAATAGTTAATTGTCTGCATAAAACTTATCTTTTTACCAATGTGTGAGTGTATTTCTTGTTTGTCAAAATGACAGTAGTCAGGTCAGCTCTTTGTAACACAAAAAAGCACAAAGGGGTATGCAGTCCTCACTCAGAAAGCTGGTAAGAGGCAACATCAGACAGGAATTAGAGTATTCCCCTGCACAGGGGGACTGGAGTTAAGGGATGGTACTCTTAGCCAGATCAGTATCTTCTCACCCATCTGATGCTGACAGCCAGCCTGCCGCAGTGTGCCTCTGTGGGTGCTGCCTGGGGAGTTTATAGTTCCAGTACTCCAAAGAATATTTTTTGTCAGGATAGCATGTTTTGTTTATTCGCCAAAGAATATATTTGATCAAAGATCTCAGGGCTTATCTGTCTCAATATTTTTGTCGTTGATTATATGATGTCTGTATTTTCTAGGTCACTTACATATTATGCTTATATATGAGTGTCAAAGAAATGTATTCATTAATGTATGTTTAATGTGAATGCATCTGCACTATTATTCAAACAATATTTCTTACTCTTTAATGTGTTCTACTCAACTTCATTTGAGAATTAACATCTCTTATTTTGATATTATCCATAATCTCAAATACTATCAGCAAATATAATAGGTTTAAAAAACCATAACATTTACAGTTGAGCCTTATACTCTGATGCATGTTTTTCACTAATTAACCCATTTTAGTTGTTTGGTATCCCAAGATGCTCTGTATTCATCATTTATATGCTCTATTTAACTCTTTTCAGGCAGAAGACAATATGAATATATACAAGCAAGCTCCTGCATATGTTACCCTAGTGAATTGTTCATTGTTTTATAAATGTGCTAGCTGGAAAGTGATTATTGTAACTGAATAGAAAATTCTTATTCTCTTGTTTAAAAAATATATAAAAAAATAAGAATTGCACATTTTCCAGGACATGATGTTCCTAAAAGTGACAGACTTACTATGTATGAAATAGAAAATACATGCTGAAATTCCATTTTTTTTAAAAAAAGAGGTTTTCAAAATTGTCATAAAGTTAATATCTATGATACACTGTGAAATATTGTAACACTCCTAAACAACAGACCCTGCAAAAACATTGATATTGCCTCCTTATTTTCTCCACAGAATCTCTGAATGCTTTTATATGTTTGGAAACCTGTTCTACCAAAAATACTTGAACCTAAAATATGCATTTCATATCCCAACAAACTGATTTGGTAAGTACACGTTATTTCTTTTACATAAAGATTAAATTGAAGAATTTTAATTGGAATTATATGGATGTTTCAAACAAAATAGAGTATTCCTATAGGAATTTTTCCTTTCACATCTGGAGAACAGAATGTTACTGACATTCAGAACTGTAATTATTTTAGTAGTGCTAACTATCTCTGGCAAACAGTGTTTACCCTAATACTTTATAAAGTGAATATCATTTTTAATGCTCAAGAGGTTTGAGTACCTTGTTCTGAAGAAAGATTTGAAAATCTCAGCCTACCTGTGTACTAATGCACAGTTTCACCTTGGATAAAACACATTATTGAGTATAATGTAATTTCCAAACCTTTTGCTTTTCTTTTTATGGAGATAGTTATCTGTGATTGTTTTTTCTGGCATGTGTTTCTCGTGACTAGTGGACAAAGTGTAAATTCTCTCAGTACTTAAACTTAATGCCTATCAGTTAGGTAAGTCAGAAAAAGAGCAAAGGAAGAGTTCATGGTGGTTATGGAAACCATGGACTTGTATGCTATAATGTTTTGAAAAATGTTTTTAAAAAATCCAAAGACATGCAAGAGTGAACGCTATTCATCATAAATATCTGTACCATCCACTTTGAATATAGAACATGTGCTGGCTTTTGTTGGGTTTTTTTGTTCAGTAACATGAGATTTTACATAGTGCTTATGGTACCACATTAATTTTGATTTTTTGCCTGATGGACATTTCCTGAAGTCACTAGTATTAAATTTAGAGATGATCCATATGCAGAATGATTGATTTGAGTATTGAGAAGTTTTAAATGGAGGAGAATTAAATCAAGTGGAATATTCAGGTTTGGTTTGTGATTTTCTTTTTGAACTACGGACTAGTTGCAAAGTTTTTGCTGTGTGCAAAACTATGCTCACTCCACTTTTCTTATGCTGTATGAAGTGAAAATATTGTTATATAGTTTATTGCACTGAAAATGAGAGTTATAATTAGATTCCTGTTTCCATCAAAGCCTATCCTAAAGCCCCTGTTAAAAACAACTTTACTGAAAGGGCAGTGCAAGAAATAAATCAAGTAAAGTATGATTCAATGCCTATTAGCAGGTGGATGAGAATCATAAAACATCTTTATTCAAAAATATTTATTGAAAGTGGATATTTAGACATAAGAACCCTGTGGCTGGAATAGAAATTAAAATAATTCCCAAAGCAAGCACAGACATGAAACTTCAAAAGACAAATTTGAGACTGGATAGAAAAGGGAGCAAGAAAAGTTTGTTTGGAGTAAATAATTACCTTTTAGGATTTTACCCCATTGTATGAATGCAGTGGTACCCAATTTAGCTTGGAGCATGTCTTTAATTTGTTACTCTTTCTGTACATTAATTACATATGCTGAGACAAAATCATGCAGTGAGACTGTTTTTAATATATTGTTTTGCAACTTCACATTAATTTTCTAATTTTAGTAATAAGCAATTAATTAATACCTATGTCTGATTATTTTAAAGGAGATTTCTTTCTCTAATATTGTTAATAATATCAGATTAATCTGCAGCCTGAACTTTGTGGTACAAATTTTGGAAGGATCGTAGTTTTTTGGGGGAATGCAGCTTCAAACTAGAAATAGGTCGTTTATTAGAAGTCACAGAAGTAAAACAAATTCTCTCCTCCTCTGGCATTTCTCCCATTTTCTCTTCATATTACCAATGTGCATTTTTTTCCAGCAGCCAAATTTTGCTAATATGTTAGAATGCATTCATCTTGTTGAGATTTGTTACACACTCAATTTTTATTGTAATTGACAGTGAAGGGTAGCACTATCCCTTGAGTGTTGCATTTTATTTTCTGTTAAAATATTTACTACCTTGTTCTGATAATCTCTGCCAGTAAGAACAGAATGAAAAAAAGGAGTGATGTCCTCATTTCAGAAACACTGCGAGGACATGAAAGATCAGAAGGACAGACATTGGAGTAAGAATTATTCAGAATTGATTTGTGAGCAAGTGCAAGATCTGTCTTCCTTCCTGGATAATACTAGCCATTAAACGTGGGAAAGTCAAGTCCTCTATTTGCCTGGGAGAGCTCAAAGGGATTCGTAAAGGGAACAATGATTCCTAAATGAGATGCATCATACAGATCAATAGTTTGGGTGAATTTTGACTGTGTTTAAAGCTCTGCACAGAATTTCAGGCTGGATGACCCCAAATAAGGATATACCAGCTTAGCATTTATTACCATTCAAGTTTCAAACTTTGGGCTTCGTGCAAAGGTAATTACATGTTGCACTATGTTATACAACTTGCATAATTTTTATACGCTTTAGCTGATCTAAAAGGGGAAATATGTCAAATCATTTTACCTGGGGAGGCCTCCTCACAGCCTGATTTTTAGGAGTTGCAGTTAGCTAGGTACAGTGAATACAATGGTAGTGGGAGACTGCTGAAAAGGACTGTCTGGTTGCCAGGTGCTCCATAAAATTTCCTTCCCTGGCTTCACCGTTTATGAGAGATGTGAGCCTTATGTAAAACTGGGCCTCATGCAAGGACTTTGACTCTTCTGTGTTCACTGAAAATCACTGGAGCAGGCTGCAGGTATTCCTCTGCTTTTCTATTTTTTTATTAAAAATATTTAGAGTCTAACATCTGAATTCCAGAGAAGCAGCAACTTCTGAGAGCATCCTTATTTCACAGGGAGCATTCAGCAGCTTTAAGAAGTGATGCTTTCCTGGATGGATTTGGCCTTGTCAGCTTGCTTTCACTGTTTTTTTCTGTTTCATCTACATTTTTCCTCTAGTTGTCATAGATGTCAAAAGAGAAATAAGACAACTGATTCAAAGGTCAGAGACATCATTTCAGATTTGATGAGTCAGTGACAATAGAGCTCAGAGAAGTAGCCCTTGGCAAGTTTAAAAGTAGTGACAGTTTTGATGGAGAAATGGTTACAGGCAGCTGTGAAGGAGGCTTCTTTCTACATAGAAAGATAAATAATGAACTTAAACTTCTACTGATTATATATGCAAAAGATTTAATTAGGGACAAGACAGGTCCTTAGTTTTCATACCTTGAAGAGGGATGAAGTTTTGAATATTACAGCTGCTCCTATGAATCCTAGGGCCACAAAAATGATCAGAGGGATGAAACACCTCTCCTATGAAGAAAGGCTGAAAGAGTTGAGGTGGTTCAGACTGGAGAAGAAAAGGGTCCAGGGAGACCTTATTGCGGCCTTTCAATACTTGAAAAGTGTCTATAAGAAAGGTGAGGACAGACTTTTTAGCCAAGACTGTAGGTATAGGAGAAGGGGTAATGGTTTTAAACTAAAAAAGGGTAGAATTAGACTAAGTACAAGGAAGAAATATTTTACAATGAGGGTGGTGAAACACTGACACAGGTTGCCCAGGGAGGGGGAAGAAGCCCCGTCCCTGGAAACATTCAAGGTCAGGTTGGACAGGGCTCTGAGCAACCTGATCTAGTTTAAGATGTCACTGTAGGGAGTTTGGACTAAGTGACCTTTAAAGGTTCCTTCCAACACAAACCATTCTATGATTCTATGAATGGGTCCTTCCTTACCAGCAGGTGGTACGAAGAAGGTCCCCTGGGATTGAATCTCACCCCGTATATGATACAAAAAGATAGAGCTTTTCCCAAATATATCCCTTGTCTTGCCCAAATATATTCCTAGTGCAAGTGGTCCTGTACAACTGTGAGACAAGCTGCTACTTATATGGCACCAGTAATGTATTTTTTTCTCCCTGAAGCAAGGAAGAAACCAGAGAACAGTGAAATATAAACCTATGTTAATAAGGATATGACATTTAAATAGTGAGACCACTATTGTCTTCCTCCTCAAACTGAAGGTACATCTTAAAATGAAAGTAATGAGCTGCATTAAGTCACACAACAATGTTTCCTGGCAAAACTATGTGCACTGCTCCGCATCCTAGCCTCTCCATTCATCATTTAATCACTAGAAAAGCTAGAGGAGGGATCAACATAAAACCACATTTCTTTCAGGGGAAATCAATGACTATTACCTGCTTTGATTTGTAATAGAATTTCATCAAAAATGTTCACATCAAATTTCTTTCCTGTTGACTCAAAGATAGAGACTAAAACAGAGAGGGGGGGAATCTTTGATAATATTAATAAAAACTCTTCTGTTTTATGCTTTGATTTTTGCCTAGAGTAGGAAACTGGTCAGGGAAAAAGTAGGTCACTGAAATAATTCCTGTACTGAAAATAATATAGCCTGACAGTTCTGGGGTTGAGCTACTGTATGTCCATTGGGCTGTAACAGGTTTGGAGTCTGTGTATTAACATAAAGATGGAAGTCTCTAGTATTTAACATTAGCCGTGTACTTGTGCCTAATCTCCTATAAGAGGTGCTTTCTTGTCAGCTAGATGAGATTTAGTTTCATTTTCAAAGCTACATGCCAAATATATCTTTTAAAAAAGATAATTTATAATTGTTCTTACAAGCCCTACATTTTTATTTTGCCAGACTCTGTATACGTATGTTTCTTTTTTGATCTTCTTTGCTCCTGTTGTCCAGCCTTGTCCAGTTATTTAGTACTCAATTCCTCTAATTTTTGCACACATTTTTAAGAAGATGGGTTTCTTCTTTTAGTAATGTTGCAGTTCTCTTATGTAACAGATGTTTATATTGAACAGGAAAAAAGAAAAAGACAAATGCTAGGGGGAAAGGTGGAAAAGGGTGTTCAAAGGATAACTGAAAGTTAGATTGGAAAGTCTTTATGTTGCATTAATTCCTGACTCTTGCCTTATCTTATACACATGGTGTACCATGAGAAAAAGATTTGACTGTGTGAAATGTTTTCCTGCACTATGTGATCTCATGTCATATATATGCCTTTTTTTTTTTTTTTTTAAAGTAACTCAAAGGAATGTTTTAAACCTACTAGTAAATATACTCCTTTCTAAATAATTTACATAGAGCAAAGTAAAGATAAGAATAAGGTTATGCTTTCTAGCATAAATCAACAGGAGAAAGTCTCTAGAAAACACAGGAATGAGCTCCAAATAATAGGTTTTACTTGAGGATAATATTAGAAAAATAAAACATGATTGTAGTTTTAGAGACAATACTATTGCTTCTTACATTTCACAATTCTATTTTCAGACAGCCAAAAGCTCTAGTGTGTTAAAAAGCTATTCCTCATGAATTATACATTTGTTCTTTTTCATTTGGCTACAGTGCCTTTGTCATATGAGTCCTGAAGATACTGAAGATGTATGTATGGTATGTTGAGATTTTTTTTGGCAGTATGCACAGTTGTCTGTTCTTGCTTTTTCACTTGTTTTGTATATTTATATGTTGACTAGATTATACACTTTCTTTGTGACTCTGATTTTTTTTTTTTTTTAAACTCTGGTATTTTCAGATAGATCTAGTGCATTGTTTCTGCCTAGACTTTTTTTTAAACTAAGAGTTTAGGACAGTGCAGTGGGTATCAAAATTAAAAAAATATCTCCTTTAATTTTTAAGGAATAGTAGGACAAAAGTCTTCTTCATTTAGCCTCCTGGCTGCCCTTACACCTTACAGATAGATAAGACAGCTTAGTTTGTTGTCAGTGTTGGACTGCACCTCTTGATCAGACCATGTTGTAAAATATTTTAGGCAACCATCTTAACTCTCATTCATGAACAAGAATAAACCTGTTTATGCATGTTGGGAAGAATTTATTTTCCATTTGGTATTTTATTTTTGAGATTATACTGTATAATCTCATTAATACAGTTATATATAATTTTCATGATATGAAGGTGTACATTATAACTGTCCATCAGCAAGCCAATACTTTCCTCTACCAACCACAAAACCCCCACTAAACTCTCCTGCATGCTAATGAGATGTTTGGTATATTAAAACAAACAAACAAGCAAACACCCCCCCAAAAAAAAACCCAAAACCAACCAACCAAACAAAAAATCAAGAAACAAACAAACAAACCCCAACAAAAAACCAAAGGCAGAGACAAGTAACCACCAAAACTGCACATGTAATCTATTTTCATTATGGTCTTATTTAATTGGTGGCGTAATTCAACTTGAAAGGATGGCTTTGCAGTGGTTAGCGACATAATCTAGGGTGTGGGCTCCATTTTGCATTTTACCAGAGATGACTTGTGTCACGTTTGGTCAGTAATTTAGTTTCTCTGTCTTCTCCATCTATAAAATGAGCATGCGAATGCCCTATTTCACTAAAATATTCTGAAGGTAAATAGATCATCTTTTGTGAAGCATTCAGGCACCTTCTTCATGGAAGTCAGATAAGCATCTATCAGAGATCAATGAATTGCAGAAAACAAGACATTTTCTGCTACTGGGAGGACAAATGAACATATTTGTTTATCATTTTCACAAGAACATTTACTTTAGCCTTGAAAAAAAGTCACCGTCTTACTCAAAGTGCTTCCCTTAACCTCTGCTTCCTTTTCTCCATAGCTGTTTCCATCATCTCAGATGCCAAAGATTCTTCTTCATAGTCACTTGTCATCTGTAACCCTGAGTATTTTGCCTCTGCCTTTCTCTGTCCTGGAAAAGCTACAGATTAAAAATAAATAAAGTAGTTTTTCTGCTTTCCAAAAGTTCAGTTCATGCTCAGTAGTTCTGCTCTATCAAGTCAAAGAGATGAATCTTCTGTTAGACTGGGATTTTTCTGGTTTGGTTTATTTCTTCTTCTTCTTCTTAAAAAAAAAAAAAAAAAAAAAAAAAAAAATTGGTTGTGTGTAGTTTTTGTTGTTTTTAATTTAGTAAATAGTACTTCAACACCTTATGTTAGCTGCAGCATCTAACTTTATGATTCACCATCATACAAGTTCACAGATCCAAATCTGCAGAATTTATTCAAAATGAACACCTGATGAAAATAATTCTTACCTTGATTAAAACTACAATTTCTGGTTTTGTGTATTGTACATATTAAACTGCTTACCATGGCTTTCTGTGGTATGATACGAGTTTAAACCATGGGAGTTTTTATGGTATGAGTAATATTCAACAAAATGAGTTAATACAAGTTAACAGTCTCATAGCTGAAGGAGGAATTTTACCCATGTTACAGTATTTCTGGTTTCTTCCTGTCAAAATCCCTCTCTCTGATTCATGGCAATTATGAACACTAGGGAGTTGTAAATTACTATTATTTTGACACATTTGTCTTTGCTTCCTTCTTTTTAATTCTATGGTTATTTTAAGCATATGGTCTTTTTTTTTTTTCTGCACCATACTTTTGTTTGTACTCATATTTGCCATACTGCTAAAATCTGGAGTAGAATTGCTTTGGATCATGCATGAGTTTTAGAAGGAAAACCAGCTAAAGTGGAGGGCAGCCGTTTCCCTGCTGCTCAGGGGCAGACAGCAGGGCTAAGCAGGGGCTGTGGGTTACCCTCCCACTCCAGGGCAAAGAACTCATGCGTGTGTGGGTCATAGGAACAGGAGATGCTGGATTCCTTTTCCTGGCCTTAAGCACTACGAGGGCTCCACCACAACCTGAGCCTGAAATGCAAAATTAAACATAATATGGCCAAGTACAGCTATTACCTGCATGTAAACATGAGTACAGGGTGTACCATGGAGCCTGTGGGACATGGGAGAAGGACCTTCTGCCTTCCCCAGCCTCAGGGATCACTAAGGATTGCTAAAATTATATCACTGCTGCTATTAGCAGAAAAAAACTTTATCCGTGTTTTATACACCAGGAGAATAAATGTAAAAGAACAAGAAAATGGGTATAAGTTCTTGCAGCTTCTCACTTTACTGAAAAATTTAAGATTATATGTAACATTAGGAAACTGTGACCTTGATCTATCTTTATTTTCTCTGTAATAAACTGAGGATAATTTTAAAATGTATTCAGTTACTCATACCTGTTTTAAAATGACAGTAGTTCTGTAATTAAAAAGATGATAACAGCTCAAAGTATAATGATAGTTTCGAACATACTTGTGGCAAATACTGGTAGTACATAGCTGGTCTAAATATAGAAAATAATGTGGGAAGTTTCCACGCTCTACGTCGATGACATTATTGCACTGCAAAGAGTTCATAAAAATAAATCACAGTTTTACCTCTTTCAAATCAACAGCAAGTATGGTTTATGTTTATACTATATAGTTCAAATTTTGACTTCTTGTTTTGAGTTTTAAAACAACGTTATCTTTATTCTTTTTTTCAGACATGCTTTCACAGTAGAATTTCCATGAAACTGAAATTTTAAATGATGATTACTATTGTGAATATAGAGCTCAATTTTTACTTGATGTACTATGCATCTCCTTCTGTGTTTGGCCCAAAATAGGAGGGGGGAAAAAAAAGTACAAAAATAAGTTGAATAGGTGTTTTTCTTACACTGGGAAAATGACCTGCAAGGCCTCTCAAACTGTAGCAGGATTACAATACTATAAAACTCAAGTATTTTCTTTCTTTTGTACTCTATTTTGAAATATTTAAAGCATTCAACTCGAAAAGCTGATTAAAAAAATATCAGTCATTGCATTGTATTTTATCAGTAATTTGATTTAATGGCTTTCACAGCAATGTTCAAACAGCAGTTTCCAAAAACTCTTTCCAAAAGCAAACTGTCCCCCAGGCCCATCACTAAATTTGTCAAATGTTGACTGGTCTGTTTGCACCATTACTGCTGCAGATCAAGGGTCAGCACGACAGCAGGAAGAAACCTGTCATTCGAAAATGGACTCTAAAGGGTAGGGAAGGTGAGGCCACATGGAGGGAGGGAGGCAAACAGGATGGCTGCGCTCCGAGATGCTGCAATGCGGGGGAGTGAAGCTAATTCTTCCTGATGTGGTGGCTGGGGGCTGAGGGAAGCTGTGGCCTCTCAGAGCGGGAAGGACTGCCCTCCCCCATGACTCTGTATGTGTGAACCTGCCTGAAAACAGCCCTGAAGAAAAGAAAAACTGTTTTTAAGTACCTATATTCAAATAGTTACATGAGAACTAGACACTCTAAGGGATAGACATGTTGGTGCCGAGTTTCCTACAGCTTCATGTCAGTCCAGCTCCAGACAAACAGTAGATCTCACAGTTTCCAAAATGATACCGTCATCTGTGCGGTGTGGGACTGAAGAGGCTGCAGTAGGGAAGGAGCAGTGTGGAAGGCGTATGTATATTAACGCTGCAGGAACACCTGCAGTTTCCAGGACAGGCACATAAAAGATATGCAAGGAGCTGGCTGCAGCAACTGGAAAAGACTGACAGTGTTTGTGTGTTGCTGCCTCTAACAAATGATACCCAGTACAACAGCAGTTGCAAAGATCATCCCCAATAGGTCATCTTTAGACAGCTTACAATTGTTTACAATTTAACTTAGTAGCTCATACAGGATTTAGTCGTTGGGTTGCTGGAGTGAACACAACACTGCATTAATTCTCTTTAGCTCTGGAAGGCCCTCCTTGTCTTCAGTAGGTAAACAGTACAATGAAACAACAAAATTCCTCTTTTTTTTCTATTTTACTTGGGAAAAGATGTCACAGAGAAATTTCAAACCACTAAACATGATTTGTTGAATGTCAGCTTTATAATGCAGACTGGTATTCTATACTACTTATAAATAAAAATACAAATGAAGCCAGAATAATAGCCATGTGCTAGAGATGCAATTTTAAAGTTAACTTAAAAAAAAAAAAAAGGTTGTCTTGACTTAGATCTTGTTTTCATTTATCTTTGCTATGGAGGGACCTAAGAACATTTTTTTTTTTTTTTAATGCCATTGCAAAGAATGCAGTAAATACTGTGAAAAAGCAAATGCTATGTAGTTTCGCTGATAATTTTAGAGTGCAGACTTGACCAAAGTGTTGCTGCAATTTTCCTGTATGTGCCCTACAAGGAGGAGGAGATGTGCCATACCAGCCTGTTCTGGCAAGTTTGCATTCCTCTTGCCAGCATGGTAAGGAGGGAGCAAATCCACCTTACTGAGCTTCATGGGGGTGAAGTTGAAAGAAATGCCAATCGTGTCTCCAGGCATTCAACTCAGAATTGCTTGCACGGTGCAAAGTGAATCCAAGTGAGTTTCTGTTAACCCTGCAATATGCTGGGACTGTGCAAAAATTGCCTGTCACAAAAATCAAACAATCCAAGACTGAAAAAGCAACTTACAATTAGACATTCAAAGTAACCCAGAAGGTTTTAGGGACTATCTCAAAACCTCTTTGAAAGTTTCCTAACTGATGTTGTGTGGTATTTTTGGTTTTGGTTTGGTGGTTCGTTTTGGGGTTTTTTTAAATATTGACATCATTTAAAAGCAAAGCCATTAAGAAGTGGGTCAGTTATTTTAGGTAGCATCACTTATGTGATGTCCTAACTGCATTGAAGAGATATTTTCTGGAAAACGAAAAGCACAAGTCATTGGAGGTGATAAAGCTTTTTTTTCCTTTTTTCTTTTTTTCTTTTTTATGATAAAGCTTTTTTTTTTCCTTTTTTCTTTTTTCCTTTTTTTTTTTTTTTTTTTAAGAAAGAAGAGAAATTAGGAAGGTGATTCACAAACAAGTCAGAATATAGGTTTCTAAAACCATAGTAAATATAAAGCTACAGGATTCATTGAAAAAGATACAAGGACATAGTTTCCTCTCATTTTACAAACGTTATCTGTAATGCCAGCATGGTTCCTAGCTGAAAGTCAACTTTCTTTCCTTGACCAAAGATTACATTAATGGTTGTCCTAGAATGATTAGTGCCTTGCATTCTGGCACATACTGAGAACACCAAAATTAGCTAGCATTAAATAAAGTTGAGTTGCAGAAAAGCAATACTTACAACAGGCAGGTTAGGCGGATGTTTGCTACAGTGTTCGTTGCTGTGTCCATCTGCTGGAAAATAATCAGATACATTAGATTTACAGCAGACATCTCCCCTCTCATTCTTTGCTGACTAGCTGGCAGTGTGGAAATACTTTATAGAAGTAAGGGTAGCATCTTTCATACTAAAATTATTTACCCATCTGCTAGGACCTTAGGGAAAATGACTAAAATGGAGGACACAGAAATAAACTAAATTAAGTAAAAAAAAGACTAGACATGTATTGCATAAAGTTATATTATATTGCAGTTATATTCATATTGCAGAAAAGTCTCAGGTTAGTCCTCATTGTTTTACGCAGTGAGTGAAAACATGACAACACACAAAATAATGAATTCTCAGTGAGTTTATGTACAGTACTATATTATTTTCCCTCTTAAACAAAAAAAACTGAGGAGAGCATTTGATTAAGGCTCCCTGACAAAAAGCAAGAATGAGCATTATCATAGGGTATCTCAAAGTTTAGGCTATGACCAGCAGTAGAATTGCTAGAAGGTTCAGGAGTGTGACTAAGTAGACAAACTAGAAAAGCTCATTTTCCTCTTGTTAGAGGAATGAGCAGTAGAGAGGATTGCTGTTGATGAGAGTCCACCAAGTAGACACAGCTGGTCCTCTCTTACCCTGGCAGCAGGTTGGTGCTTCCTGGCTGGGGCTGCCCTCAGGAGCTTCAGGTGAGGATATGACACCCTCCTGCAGGTATTCACAGGGACAGCAAATACTGCCTGAACCAGGACCAAGGCTGATACTTTGTGTTTTGGTATCTGGGAGTTTTCTTTGAATCAAGAGCTCTAGAGTATACTTGCTCAGGATGCTTGTGATTGGCATCACCAGCAGGGTCTTGGTACATTTAGACTTGTGAAATGATGCGAGACACTATGATATAAGACACTAAGATTGTGACATGCAAATGAAGAGAGAGATGGGGACTGGAAATAGGGGAACATCTTTCTGAAAGTTTTTAAAAATGTTTCTTGGTGGTTTTTTATGTTGGTTGGAGTTTGAGAGGGTTTGTTTGTTTTTTGGTTTGTTGGGTTCCTCCTGCTCCCCCCCCTCAAAAAAAAAAAAATCCCTGACTACTGAAACCCATGAAGGAAGACAGTGCAGGTACACTGTCTTTTTAACAGTTTTAAATAGCATTATTAATACTATGAATGGGGGACTTTGAGAAGAAAATAGGACAAAAAGCCAAACATTCATTTCCTCTTTCTTTCATCAATTTCCTGGAAGACATTATGTGAGCTTTTCTTTGCCACGCTCTCACTGTAATACCTCTGCTCATGTGAGGGCCTCAGAAGTCAGCCTAGACTTGCAGGGTGTGGGAGAAGGGTGGCCTCAAAAGTGGGTGTTAAATGGGTGTTAAACCAAGAAAAATGTTAAGGAGCTTGGTTGTAAACAGAGGATGGTTTGTTGCAACTTGCTAATTCAAGTTGATATTTAAATATCTTAAAAGTATTGAAGGAGTTAAAAAATAATGACCAGTGTATTCAAGCCTGTACAATCACATGAAAACCCTGTAACAGCAACAAGAAATTACTCTCTAATACCAAACCGGCAACTAACCTAATTTTAAAAGCTGGTTAGAAGCTATGGGGCTGCAGTTTGCATGCTGATTATCTGAGCATCAGTGATTTCCTTTTATTCAGTGCTGTGATAATAGATAATAAATGGGTTGTTTTATTAGCAATCTTTAAGTTTGGTTATTGGGATGCTGGAGGCAGACAGTTCTTGGAGGAAGTCTGTCAGACCCAGAATTTGTTTCTCTGTTGGTTTGTCAAAGCTATTCTTTTGACCTTCAAGGTGCAGAACAGGGCTCATCTATTCACTCAAACTTTTGCCTGAGGACAGGAGACTGAGGGAAATCAAGTCTGTTCTTGGATCACAGTCTATTTGGCTTGACATTGTCAGTAAGCGTTATATATCATTGTAAATGTTTATTTAGCCTGATGGTGAAGCACACTTTATAAGATGAAGGATATATAAAACCAGTGTGAATATGTGTAAAGAGGGAGGCAGTTAAATGGCACTAAGGTAGAACAAATAAATTAAAGAAAATGTATTTTACTGTAATCCACCCCAATGCATCTGCACTGAGGTGGACATTGGCAATTATTTTCCATGATTTTTGAGACTAAAATGTATCTACTAAAATGGAAAACTGTAAATGTTGGATATATTGCTTTTTCTATCTCTATGAAAACACGTATTTCAATTTAAAATAGAAAATTCCACAGCAGAAGCAGTATTTACAGAAGGTTGACCTACTCCTCTTTATTATGTAGGCTGCATTAAAAGTAAAAGCTGAGTGTAAACATGAGGAAAACCTTAGAGTCAATGGGCAGTGGGTCTTCTAGGCTCCATCACCATTAGAAATACAGCTTTTGAGAGCCTAAGATCTATCAGTTAAGAAGCTTTTGGCAATATTATGTAGGATAAAACTGTCTGCCCACAAGCAAGGCCATTTACTTGCATGGATGGGCATTCACATTTTAAAAGTTTGAAACAAGTAGCTTTTACAGAGGTGGTAGGTGATCATGTTTCTAATTCTCGAATTATCTTCACATTTCAAGCTGTCTGGAATGTTTTGCCTGAAAACTTTTTGCCAAAAACAGTTTAAATCAAAACCAGAAGTTTTGTCTGGTAAAAGTAGTAATTAAATTTTTTTGGTGTCAATTTTCTTTTAATTGTAACTTTTTTTCTGTTTTTGCTTGGAAATTAAATAGAAAACAGCTTTTAAACAAAAATTTCCTGGGGAACAAAATACTCTCCATTTTTGAGCAGGAGAAGGGGTTGCATTTTCTGGCAAAATTTTCCTATAAATATTTTATAAAGCTGAAAGGAGTTATTGGGGAATTAAAAAAGAAAGATAGTTCTTTCTTTGTTTTTACAAAGTACATTCAAAAAGTATCTTCTTATTCTATGGTCTTTTCACTGATATATGCACAGGAAAAGAAATACAGATCTATTGCTGTGCTTCACCCAGAGTAGCAAGCCACTCAACTCAGCGCAAGAAGCATGAAGTCTTACTGAATCTGAATAGCAATATCTTATGCCATCTTTATATAGGTGCCTATATAGCACAGTGTTGTGATGTATTAGAAAAGCATTCTTGCAGTCACTGTGGCACAAGAGAAAACCTCTCTGTCTCATCCCATCGGAGTCAAAGCAGTTACAGCTGTGTGATTGCAGTTAGCCCAAAGTGATGCAAATTCTCCTTTCCATTTACTAACACTCAGTGTAAAAATAGAGCATGGCTGGATCAGACTACTGGCTAGACCATCTGAGTGTGGATTTAGGGAATGAGAGAGATTTTGTAAGTTTGGGTGGGGTTTTTTTAATAATTCCTAGAGGCTACAGAAATCGGCTTAAATGTCAAATGTCTGAGAAATTATTTCTATGAATAAATCTGATCAATATAAATTTTGCATCTGTCCCCCACCCAACTCACTTGGTGAAAAACCTCATCTGTGAACATGTCTTCAAATGTTCTGAAAGTGCAGATCTAAACACCCTGGTTATTGCTAACATATAATGTTGTTGAAAAAATAATAATTTACCATGAAATTCTGAAGGCAGTGTGTTAGGAAAGGAATTAGAAAATACAGTGAGTAAGAAATAGATTAGCTTAGACTATTATAACCAACCTAAATTTTTTAAATGGCTGTCCAGTTTATCTCTCCTGCAGCTGTATCAGACCTTGTAATAGGATT
Organism: Antrostomus carolinensis; assembly: GCF_000700745.2. Lineage (NCBI taxonomy): Eukaryota > Metazoa > Chordata > Aves > Caprimulgiformes > Caprimulgidae > Antrostomus > Antrostomus carolinensis. Next base: position 66,751 of record NW_010307334.1, read on the forward strand.
AGATTCTTCCTTAAAAAGCAATTTTTTTTTAATTTTTTTTTTTTTCCCCACAAAGCCATAGGTTTCTCGCAGGGAATAGTATTCCAGTTATCCCCCCAAAGAGACGATGCACTTTATTAAAGGCAAAAATGGGGCACCTATGGAGACTGAGTCAGAGTGTTTCACTTGTTTCAGCATGATGGGGGAGTGGTACGTAGTGTGTGCATTGTACAACAGGCTGGTCCTCATTTTGTTTAGGTACGAATGCTAGGATAAATTTATGACTCAGTATTAGTCTGGATGAATGCTACAGAAATGTTATCTCTTCACAAAAGCAGGAGAAGGAATTCACTGTTTTAAAAACAAACAAACAAACTATGCTTTGCCAGCTCAGACCTGAATAAGGACATAAACTGACCACAAGTGCACAGTAAACTGCAAGTGTTACAAAGTCCACAAAAAGATGGGAAGTCCTGAAGTTCAGCTTTTCAGTGATCTCAGTTATTAAGTGACTCTTTCTGTAAATTTACCCAATAAATGGAGCATCCTGATTACAGAGTATCCTGACACAGTTGGGACCCAGAATTGGGGAATCAAAAATCTAGTAATACTAGTAATGAAAAAACAGGAAAAGGGACAGGCTCTGTGAGTAAGCAGCAGATGCTGAAAATGTTGATGCTATCTCCAGAGAGATGTGTCCTGTCTAGCAAATGGGAATATATCTGGGATTCAATTAAGTCAGTCATTTATTTCTTTGAGAAAATCAACTCAATATGTCTATGATTACTAACTATACATGGAAGGATGGAAAACATGCAGCACTCGGTGGATATGCAGCATGCTCCTTTAGTGAATCCTGAGCTCTTTCCTGTACTTCCAAAGGGATCTTCTGGGGTCACATGCAGAGCACTGAGAACAGTACTGTCATTGCTCTTAGTGATTTATTTTGCTCCTGATTTAAGCAGGATTATGAATTGAGGTTAAATTGTACATCTCTTTAATCCCTATTGTGGGTATTTTCAGGACAGATATGCATGTGTCGGGAATTCTTAGTGGACTCTCTGTCTAGCAGGGGTGAGCGCAGAGGGAGCTGTGCCACATGACCTGCTCCAAAGACAAACTGAGAAGTGTTGAGTGGGCTTGTTCCCTGGGATGACCTGGGTAATCCTCTGTAGGTGTGGCACAGTTTTTCCTGCCAGGCCAGCATGTCTTTGGGAGGATGTCGTAAAACATGATTAGGAAAAGCCATGGACTTATGCCATTTTTTGGTGTTTCTGGCCCAAGTTTAAGCAGGATTTGCAGCAAATACAGAGATTACAAATCTTTTTCTTATTAATAGGTATTACAATTATTTAAATATATATTAATAAATAATATATATAAATACATATGTGTGTGTAAGTCTGTATGTATGTTTACATGTATGTATGCATACACACACAGATATGTGTGTATGTGACAGGCAGACATCAGTGTGTGGCCAGGGAAGGGCAGCACGAGGTGGTACTGGACCATTAAAAAAGAGGCTACAACATATTAATCTAATATTCTTGCTCCTCTGTGTTAAGTGTAGAAACCTGACACAGATTGTGCTTTGAAAGTTCTTTTGTGTTTGTTGAGTACAGCAGTATGCAGGGTCTTATGCATTAAATATGACAATCTGTTTTTCAAATAGATGCTGTCCTGGATTTATAAGTCCAAATCATCCCTTCTCCCCACACTTATATGCAGAAAACACTTCTTTGGAGTAAAGTAGACCCTACTGATTTATGTTTTATCTTTTTATTTTTCTTTTTTTTCTTGTCTTGTGGCTGATTCCTGTGTGAAATAGATGTATTGAGTGAATATGATATAGAATATGCACCAGGTCATCTAGAGGAAGCATGTATTTGTTAAGATGTGAAACTATAACTTCCATGAGTGACATTTTCTTTGGAGTGGGTTACTTCCAGTAGAAAAAGGACTGATAACATAGGTTTCCACATCTCCTGGGAGTTCATTTTATGACCTTTCTACAAGCTAAGAAGTGTTTGTCTTGTGTCCATGTATGATTTTAAATGAAAAAGCATTCTCTGTGCTCTACTCCAGCCATATAAACAGAAACACAGACACAAGTCTTTATTGAGCTACAGTGAGCTGTTCAGCACAAAATTGATGCACAGCCAACTTCACCTCTCAACACTGTCTTAAAAATGGCTCAGATCTGGTCTTACATTTCTTTATTAGACTTGTGTTGGGATTACACTGGCCTAAAAACAAATGGAAAGGGGAAAAAATCACCTTGAGGTTAGGGCTTTCAGTTAACCAATAAAAAAGAAGGTGCCTAGCCAGGGGAAAGACATCCACTGGAGTCTCCTGCTGGAGAAAGAGAAAAAGTTGGGAGTAAGAGAATTTGAGTGCTCAGTCTGAATAGGAAGCAAATAAAGTACTGTGGATGGCAGGACAAGGAAAATACTGGAGTGAAAATTAAAATTCTCCCAGAGCTGTCTCTAAAGAGCTAATGTTGCTGCAGAAGAGATTCAGGAGCTGTGAAGAAAAGCTCTGCTCATGGTGGAAGTAACCATGCACATTCCTTGACTTGTGCCCATTTGCTGAAGGACCTTCCCATTCCCTTGTGTTTCCTGAGCCAGATGGCATCTCCAGGAGGAGAGAGATTTTCAGTGTGACAACTTCAGTCAATCAACTGTTCAGGAGACAAGACTCAGAGTCATGGTAGACTCCCCCATCAGGCTCCCTCCAACTGTTTGATAAATTATAATGTGTTCTGGGAAGTTCTGGTGGCCTGGGCCACTGAGCACGCCAATATTTTTGAGTATTTTTTTTAAAAAAAGATAGGTAGGATAAAACAGAACTCTTCATCCAAAACTTGATCTAGAATGGTTTTACTAGAAGAAGCAAGATAGGAGGAAGGAGTGAAACAATGTTTTAAGGCTTTCACCTTTTTTCTTTTTTCTTTTCTTTTCTTTTCTTTTCTTTTCTTTTCTTTTCTTTTCTTTTCTTTTCTTTTCTTTTCTTTTCTTTTCTTTTCTTTTCTTTTCTTTTCTTTTCTTTTCTTTTCTCTCCCAGTTCCAATCAATTAAATCAATTAAGATAGTTAAAACTGCTAGTCATTAAGAGAGGCTGCTGTTCTCATTTTTTCAGGCCAGAAAGAAAGAGAAGGCACTAGTAGAAATGCAGGGAGAAAACTAATTCTCAAGAGAGATGTGACAAGTTTTAGGCTTTAGTGCTAGATTTTCAAAAACAGACAGCTAAATTTATGCGTTCCAATCACTGTCTCCACTTTCAAACTGAATAAACACCAGGTACTCCCACTGTGATCAGTAGGTTTTAAATCTAAACCATCTAAATAATGGAGTTTGAGTCTAGCAGTAGGGTTTCCATATAAAATCAACAAAGAAAGCCTGTTTAAGAGATTCAGTTAAATGTCTAGCTTCTTGAGGGTAATTATCCTAAACAATTCTCCAAGTAATCCAAAACTATATTGTCATGATTTATGGGAATTCCAACACATTTCAGAAACTTTTGGGGTATCATCAGAACAGAATGAACATGTTACTGAATCAGCAACTCTGTAAGCAAAGCCAAGGACCTTCAAAGGTATGTTTTAGGGAAGCAAGACTAACCAGAACTTCAAAACCTGCTCAGGTTAGAGGCTGTATAAAAGAGAGAGTTATTTCCCGCACTCATTTGAGTACTTATACTTAGCATATTCTTGACATCAATAAATAAAAAAGGTGTTTTAATACAGGATTTCTCCTCTTACTGATACAGCCCTCACTGCATTTGAAAATTTTATTTGATTTTAATATTGTCAGGGTGTTCTCTGCTAGACACAGGGTTACAACATAGCTTTATTCCTTTAAATATCATTAGAGAGCACTCGTTGAGGTTGTAATACTTATTAAATTACTTAATGCCCCAATTTCATAAACAAGTGCCCTGGTATCCTTTTTCATTTGGGTGTAGAAGCTCCTTGCATGCATTGTTAATTGAAATCACTTTCCTCAGTGACCCCCAGGAAGCCTTGATGCAATGAATCCCTGATTTCTGATTGTGAGTCCAGAAGTCAAAAGCAACAAAAGATAATTGTTTTATTTCTAGTCTCTGTTTTAATTTGTAATTTTGAAGTTAAGTGCTTCCAAAGTTGTCAGACAACAGTGCTATTGCCTTTTTAATTGCCTAATGTGAGAAATGTTTGCCAAGTGCCTTGGTAACTGAGGAAATACTGCAATTTACTGATTAATAAAAGTCTTCTGTAATTTAGTTTTATGTACCATACTGACTTTCAGTCACCCAAGGAAAATGTCCTTTGACATGGCCTCTTTTAAAGTCCTTGATTGTTTGAACACAGCTATTTATCTGCATTTCAGATCTATTTATGTACAAATAAATGCTTTAACGAAAAAAAAAAAATAAAAATAAATAAATAAAGTCCCTTGCATGAGCAATATGCACAAATTCCATGGATCTTCTGCATGACTTGAGCTGCATAATTGTACATTTAGTTCTAAAAATGGATCACTTACACAAGGGAACACTAGCCTGCAGCCATGGTTGAAAGTGCATACTTCTGTGAAACATTCAAATATGAACCTGACTTTCCAGAGTGAAAATGAAGATTTACATATTTGATAAATTCTGGAATTTCTATATGTCTTGCAGCAGACCTAGATGTCATATGGATCACTGGAAAGTACACAGATTGAAGTAATTAAATGGATGTGGTTCGGCAGCAAGTATTACTGGGAGAGTAACACAATGTAGACTGTCATTAGAAATAATACATTTTATTTCAGTTTTAGTAACATATGAGAAATGTTGAAAATGTTGGGAGTTTCCATTTGGACAAGCCTTTGGAAAGGAGTATCCTCATCAATTTTTCTTACACATCGCTTTTGATTCACGGATACTAACACATTTCTCAAAGATAGGAAAATATTGATGGGTTAACTGAAACCCAGCAAAGTTAATTGCCTAAATTTTCAAGGTTTTAAGCAGCTGTAATGACCAGTGAAATAATGTTAATCCCAGTTCTAATAGTTTGCCTAAAAAGCTTTCAGTAATGAACTTATCTGCTCTGTGAGATTGACAAAAGGAGGTAAGTTACATACAACAGAATACTTTTTGGAGGGAGTCTGTCTAGGCTGTGTGAAAGGAATTATTTGCAGTCACAGTTCAGTGCTGATGGCCAGCAATGGGACAGTGGTTGGGATCTGCAAGATACGTACCATATTTTCTTTCCTGCTTTTATGCAAGACTAGAAACATACCCTTTATCCTCAGAGCTGGATGTTGTCCTCTCCTAAGCTCAGCCTTACAGCAATGAGTTACTTCTGTGCAGGGTAGCAGCAACAGCAGTCCTGTCTTCTCCTTGCCCCCATACAGGAAGATCATTTTGAAGGGATTTGTATATCACTAATGGTATGATATGCATTTTGAAAATGCCTGTTCTAAAGGACTATCATTCAAAGCTAATCAGATGTCAGTTAAGCTGATTACAAGAAAATGTATGTGGGGAGGTAGAGAAAATAAGTATCAGTAAAAAAATCAAAGTATTAGGAAAAAACTGCTTAAGGCATCATGATCTATGAGAAGTGATTCTTTGTTACGAGTTTGGGTGATAACACAATTTGAAAGCCATCATTTGTGAGCATATGTTCAACTTTGTTTGCTAGTAATAAAATCCATGTGATTAGGATTCTCTCACTATTTGACAATGGGGTCTAAATTCTTCACTAGCTGGAACATAAATTTCTGAGTATGCATGGATTACCTGTCAAAGTGTTCTAGCTGGCAGCATGTGTATGATTTGGGGATCTGTAGCAAACACCAACATAAACAAAGAGCATGCCTAGAAAAGCCTGCTTGTGAGCATAGTGTGAAACGTTTGAGTGGATGATCATGGACCTTTAGCCACTTAAACCTCTGTGCCAAAGAATATTGGAATTTCTTTCAGAAATTATAATTTATAAATAATCAATTTATTACTTGATAAGCGTTACATCTTCGAGGGGAAATCCATAGTAATCCCGACCTTAATGCTTATATAGGAACTGATAACTGATCTTGGAACTAAATATTGGTGGTTTTTCTGATTATGAAATTATTACTTGAGATATATTTAAGTATAATAAAATCCTACCTAATACTCATAAATCTGTAACTGATTATGAGTTAAGTCATAAGGGAAAAATATAAATATTGATCATGCTTACAAAGTAGCTGGCAGGATTTTACTTTTCTATCTCTGAACCTAAAACCTCAAAGTTAGAAAAGAAAACCTTATACTGATTTAAAAAGAAACATATGGAGTAGCAGGAAAGGGCTTAAATCCAGAAGATGTAAAATTCAGCAATTGAAAATGAAAAAAAGTAGAACTAGTAGATAGTTTATAAGGGAAGCAAAAGAACTAGAAAAAAGTCTATGGTCAGTAGAGAGTGGTAATACATTCAGAGTAAAGGAATAAAGTAATCATATACAATTACTAGGTGAAAAGGTAACATCCTTACCCTGGGAGGAGCAGGTGTGTTGAGTACTTATATAACCAGGAAAGACATAGATGATGTATTTGTGGAATAGATTGATTAAATCTTTTCTATTCTTGTGGTTATTTAAGAGCATTTTTAAACAGTATCACCTCAATCAACAGGTACGGAAATTTCTCCCGAGTACTTTAGAAGATGTGTCTCATCAGCATTTTGGATTGCTAACATTTATTGTTAACAAGTCTTAGAAAACTGTGAGAGTTCCAGAGACCTGGAAAAAAATTCACGTTGTCCCATTGTTTAAAAGGTTAAATGGTATAAGTCAAATAATTATCGGTCTTTTCAACCTGACTTCAGACATGATAGAAAGAGCAGAATGGCCTATATGACTCTAATGCAAGATGAAACAATGTTGTTCTAAATACTATGGCTTAGCAGAGGTTCAGAGAAATAAGTTTTTATCAGATTAGTTTATTTGCAATATTGTATTAATAATAGTGCTAAATTATTTGAGAAAGCTTTCAGCTTAGAATGGTGCAAAAGTCTAAAAAATTGAGTTGACATGGCACATATTAAATGAATTAAAACAGGTAGGTGGCAAAATGGAAGTGTAGCTGGGGAGTCAGAACAATGTTTGTTTGCAACGTGAGCCACGGAACATGTGAAACTGAGTCCCACTTCGTATTTCATCCAAACCTATATGAGATATCATGGTGTAGAAAATATCAATGCATTCTGAATCTGAAAGAGGAAAAAGATGTTGCTAAATCTGAGAGACTAGAAGGGGCAAATTTGTTCGGTATCAGATGGAAATAAATTAGGATGTCCATCAAGTATGAGGGTCCTTACATGCCCTCTGGAGGGAGGATTCCATCAAATTTTAGAAGCTGTTTCAAACATCAATCAGTGCTAGTACATCAACAAACTGGCCAGCACATGCCTCGATTACCCTTCTTACCTCTAGCAGTCCTCATCAGTAGAGAAGCTAATTCTGAACTCTGTAAAGGTCCTGTAGATATCACCGCCACCAGGCAATTACTCTGCTTTTAGTCGGCAGTCCTTAGAACAACTTTTTATGCCCTGCTACAATACTTTAAAAAAAGAAAATGATGATTATGTTGGCCAGGAGCTGACAACGGACTCTTCATTTCAGATATCAAGGCAGAACAGCTTTAAAATCCTATTTAACTGGATAATTTGTAAGAGAGATTTTGTGTAAAATAAATAAAGCCCTAACTTTCCATGGAATAGCTCCTTGTGGCAAGCACGATGAAGATGGTCATGCACCCTGTGGAGGGTACTTCTTATATTTTCCTGCATTGATTTATAGAAAGAGGAAGCTCTTCACAAAATGTTTAGATCATAGTGATAAAATTATGTAAGTATGAGTTGAAGGACTTTATTTCCTTCTTTGCCCAAATGATGGGGTGCAGTTTAGAAGACCACTGATTCTAAATTTCTGTGTTAGCTATCACATCCAAAAGCTCTTTGAGAGAAAATTGGAACTTGAATACACTATAGAAAAAAATAAATATGGTTTCATACATAGTAAGTCTTGGCAAGCTTCACAGATATTTTTGTCCCTTCTGTTCCATCTAGGGCTGTGCTATTTTAGGTTCGGTTTAGTTTGTAGTATTGTCACAGCTTCCTTAGTTATTAAAACATAGGAAGAACGTTAAAGTCCTATGCTTCATATAATACAGTTTTTGGGAGTTTCCTTGTTTGTTGGCTATGGAAAGTTTGCAAATTAATTCAAGATGGAGAAAGGTACAGTAGACACATTGTGTCCTGTCACCTGAAGACACTGTAGTCTTTAATGTCAAATAAAATCCATTCAGACTGAAGTTAGAGATTTCCTCTTTGCGTTTGAGGAGCATAACACAGCCAAACCAATCTTGAGGCACTATCTACATTTGGTTGTCGTTTGGTGTAAGAACCACGGTTCCAAACTAAAAAACCACATTTGGGTATAGGTAATTAACATGATTTTTATCTTGGCAAGATGGAGTTTCTCAAATATAAACAGGCTGCTTTCTTAGTGTCTATTTGCCTTAAAATGCCTACTTCACCTAATAGTTTAGAAATTCCAAGGACAGCAGAACTCATTTTCCAGCTGATTTCAGTTTCTGATGTAGCTGTGGAAGAGAACTCTCTGATCCTTTTCTGAAATATTTAATTTATATGCTTTATCCATCCATGCATAATGATAGCATTTTTGACACGTCTTATATAAAACACACTTGTTACAAACTCTGCATTCACAGTTACATTTATGAACATTGAGGAACAATTGCCTATGAAACCACTATCACTTAACTATTCTTGTTCAGTCCTTCCTGGGTTTATTCTGCAGTTCATCTTAAGAATTGTGGTTTTGTGTAAGGATTTTTTTCCAACCTAGAATTAGCTGGTTTTTTTCTCTGAAGGAACAAATATGAAATTAGTGAATGGTTTTATGACTTTATTAACATTGATTTTCATGTAAGTTAAATTATGTTTCCTAAAAGCCGTTCTGCTGAAAACAGAAAAGCCAGAAGTGTTTAAAAAGGCTTCTTCAGGGACCCCATATGAAAAAAAGAAAATACCAGTGAGCTTTAGAAGAAAACAATCACCCCTGGCCGCAGCCAGTGCCACAGTCCACCTAACAGGCCACTTTGTCTTCTCCTGCCACTGCCATCTGCACAGTGCTAATTAAGAAGCCACAGTGCCAGGGTAAGGAGTACATGTGTAATGTGTGATAGAATTTTGGTGTTAGCAATCAGAATAGGTAAGCATAGCCTACACTGGAGCCCAAATTGCCTTGTTTCTGACACACTGGAAGTTGAACCTGCGTGGGTTACAATCTGATCTTGCAGTAGCACTCTGGGTATGACGTTAGAATTTGCATGCAAGTTCTGAGAGCATCACTGAGGTCGTAGCATATCATGTGCTATATTTCTATAGTTGCCAACAATGTGCTTGCAAGTGCAAAATATGGCAATAAGAAAGGCATCACCTTCTGACATGTCCTAACACTGCAGGATGCGTGCATTTTCTTACCCTTCTGAAGTCAGCCACAAAACATCCCTTGGCATTTAACTGGGCTAGGATTTAATCTCTTGTATATTTTTAGCTTTTGGATGCAGGATATGTAAGTATTCTTTAGCCATTTTGTCTTGCCCATAATATATGTCTCTAGGGCTGGAGACACAAGTCTGTTTTATTATATGCAATAGGTATGTCTGCAGGCTATGTGTCTCTGTCTAGTAGTTGCAGTTAATGGTATAGCTCGCTTTACATGTCCACATTTGTAATTATAAAATTATGTTGTTCTTTGCTTTGCATTTTTAAGACTCCTCAGGAAGGATTTGGTGTAAAATAGAGGATTAGACAAAAATAATGTACTTAGTCTCAAAGCAGAAAAATGCAATTTATGCCACTGCACTAGTTAGCTCATCAAATTGAAGATGCTGAATCTATGTGACATATGAGTTCTTGTTGCTGTAACACTTTTAAAAGATTACGTTGAAATGGAACAAGATACTTATAAAAAATCAGGTTAAACAAGATTTTAAAATGTATGTACATTCAGGGCATATGAGACTAGCTAACAAGTAAAAAAACGTTTATTTAACTACATTTCATCCACAGACAATTAAAATTTTTCTAGAAAGTTTGAAATAACTTCCACACTTTATTCTTTCCAGTATTAATGTTTCTGGTCATTATTTTGTGCTGGCTAGCACTGCTTATAAAGCCATTACAGGCTGCAGGTTTTTGTAGGATTGTGCCATCTCAAATTTGGATTGCTATAAGCCAGATTCATCAGTTTAATGCTGAGGTACTACAAATCATAAATTAGTTATGCTCATACTGTTCTAAGTGTTTTTCTTAAAAGAAAGTATATATTTTCCTGCTGCTTTTTTTGCCCTGAGAGGTCAGTTTTGAACTACATTGCCACATATTAAAAGACCTTAAGCATTTGCACATAAATGCTAATTCAGAAGTATGAGTTATCTGATTTTCACCCTTTTCTGTCAGGACCTTATCATTATGGTCTGAACTGACATGCTTGATTATTCTGATGCCTGATCCTTCATTACCCTGTAGTTAGAGCTGCTATATTAGATGAGAGGAATTAAATGCTTCAGTACAGAGTGTTCAGTGCTGTATGTTTCTGCTTTTTTACCATGTGACATTTTTTGCATGTACAAAATAATTCCTACTCTACTAAGGCTCATAAATGTACAGTTAGGTTGACTGTACTATCTCTTGTGCTATATTTTTCTGTCAGTTTAGTATGGGTATGTACTTTGGGGTTGTATGCTTCAGTATAACTTGTGGTCAAAAGATTATGCCAAGATTAAGTCTTACTTGGAAAAAGAAAAACTGTGCAGAATGGATTTTCTGGTTATGTGTCCAGCATGTTCTTATGAATGAGCTGTATGGGATGCTCTGTAGATACCATCTGCAGATTTGGCATTTTCAGAAGTTGTGTCCCTTACTGCATGGTAGATCTCACATTGAGCTGAACAGAAAAGAAGTATGCAATAGAAATTCAGATTGGAAATTTATTTGGTCATGTTTGACCACTGTGAAACAAATCCATCTGTAAGCTTTTTTTTTTTTTTTTTTTCAGAATTTTTGAGACTGTTTGGAAAAGAGATTAAGTTTAGGCCAATGTCTAGTCAAAAAATCATGTTTTAATATGGAATCTTATCCTGCCAAGCTCCAACACCAAAAGTGTTCTACTGACATCACTGGAAAAATCTTGCTAATCTACAGCTTTTATAATCTGAAAAACGGGCTCTGCCAGTGCAGGCACATGTGCCAGAAGCCACAGCTGAACTAATTGTGCAGACCAAGTACTGCTTTGCACAGGTGTAGGAGTGCTGGAGAAAGGATTTTCTGACTTCCAGCAACCCAATAAGATTTCCAGAAATTAAATAGGCCACAGATTAGGAGTAGAACAGTGATTGCAATGATCAGTTTATGGTATATGTCTATACAAAGCAGGTTTGTAACCGATGGCTGATGTTTCTATAAATATAGAAAGAATTACATATATTTGTGCAATTTTTTAAATGAAGGAATATACTTGGATCTAATTTAGATTAGGTTATTGAAATCAGTTTGAAGTCAGCCTGCTAAGAAAAACTGGAAAATTTAGTATTCAAATTAAAATAAATTATGAATTCTGCCAAGAAGCTGTTAGGTGTCATGGCTAAAAATACAATTTTTTGAAAGTTCCTTAGACTGGCCTTCCAGTAATTTTTTCATATTGCACTACAGTTCTTCCCCATTTATACTTAAATGGGCAATCACATAGACATTATTGGATAAATTCTTGAAGTTCTAGTGAAGGTGTGGAGAGAGAATAAAGGCAACTTACTCTCACTCTTAATACTTTCCCCTGTAGTTTTTATACTATTACACTACAGCATTAAACATTTCCCATATGGAGAATGAGAGAACCAAGCTGTCTTTTAAATGACCAAATCACTTAAAGTTTGGACCTATGGGATAAGCATTAACTAACCCCACAGGGAGGAAGCAATTCATTTCTCATTTTAACTTCTGTTACAGTGTCTGTTTTGGACATGCTCAAAATTCCAAGTAACAAAGGTTCAGGTATTCAGAATATGATAATCACAAAACCAGCCAAAATGAAAATGAAATTGCAAAATGTTATGCCTGTCCACAGTTTTCTCCTTCATATCCAGGCACTAATAACCTCTTCTAAAGTAAAATCTTACTTAGATTAAAAAACACTTGGAGTCTCACTTGTAATACTTCATTGGAAGACAGTCTTGAGTATTCTTCTGAAATGACGAGTGCTTAATAACCTGCCTCGACTGTGAATGCTGTCAAATATTTATGCTTCCTTCTTTCCAATGTTTATTCAGAATGCATTTTTGTACAGCTGGGAAGGTTGTTAGGAGCTGATGACTGGGACTGCAGAATGACAGATATTCTTAAAGGGGAAGAAATGAAAACTTTCCATCCAGAAGATGCAGATGTTGATGTAGCCTGTGATGTGCAGTGTGAATTAGTGATGAGCAAAGCAGCACCCATGCAAGATGAAAGACTAAATCATAGTGAAGAGGATTCCTCAGTAAATGAATCCCTTGGAAGGAAAGCACCACTTAGCAGCTCAGATTTAACCAGCTTGAAACACAGACACAGAAAGAATTAAATTATTGACTAAGTAGCTTATAAAGACATGGGGTGGAAGAAGGGGGAGACTTTTTGAAAGTATAGTGATAACTTTTTAATGATTTTCTCATTGGATTGAGTACACTTCAGTGACAACTACAGTCAGGTGTCTTTTTCATGTAAATTGTTCTGATCAATACTAACAGACTAAAATAATCTTAATTAGCAAATAGATAAATAGTGTAGATTAAGGTAGTTAAAGATGCTCTCCAAAATAATTTTCTTTAGAAACTGTCATTCTCATTTTCTTTAGAGAGGATAAGTCTTCATTCTCAGCAATTATACTGCATAATTCACAGTACTTCATATTTTAAAATAGCTGAGCAAACATTATGTAATCTCCCGGCATCCCTGTGAGCCAGATAATGTGGTCTTTCACATTTTATGGTTGGAAAGATCAAGACTTAAACAGTGAGTGCTCTCTATACACCAACCCAAAGGGCAGAGCAAAACCAGCAACTCTTAGCCACAAGATTTCAGCTATTCTATGTCAGCAAACAAATACTACTCTGCATGCCATCCATTTTCATGCAAGTGCAGAAGGAAGTCCATGATCTTATTTCTTCTTCAAAGTGCTAAAATAACTCTAATCTGCTTACCACACATACTGTACAGCAATTTTCAGACTAGCTCAGTGCTGTAGAAAAAGGAGACCTCAGAATCACAACATAGATTTCACCAAACGTCTCTCCTTAAAAAAAAAAAAAAAAAAAAGTCTTTAAATGTGCTCATGGTTCAGCAAAACTGTGCTCCTTTAGACTAAGCCAAAAGAAAGATCACCCCCAGATCTATAGACCTATTGCCTTCCCATTAGCCTTCTTGCATTTTGTTCCATCAAGAAGAATGAGGGTGACTCTGTTTTGTATTTGCAAGGTGAAAATAAAAGCTGTACTACTGAGTTCCTAAAATACCTCTGCACAGCTCCTAATCAAGCCAATAAGCGCTTATCTTGCAGAGGTCTTGCAAGCTCAGACTCTAAATAGGCCTTACAAAATGAAAGGTTCTCATGCCAAACTGGAAAGTTGAACTTTTCAAATAGAAAAAAATTAATGAAAACTGGGTGCTTGGAATTTGAGTACCTGGTATTTGGGAGGGAAGTATTTAAAGAGATGAAAATCCAAATGCAAACAGATAAGACAAAAAAAAGATATTAAAATATGAGATATGCCTGAGGACAAGAATAATCTGATTTGAACTCTTATTACAGAGATGTTTCTTTTTACTGATTTCTGTGGGCATCACAGCTCTGTTTGTCTTTGCACTGTATATCCCAAGCAGTGAATAAGTGACACAGAAGAGCACCTAATTTTTTTCTCTTCCTTAAATGTAACACTAAGTCTACCAAGTTCATATCAAATAAATGGAAATAAAAACTCAGAGAAAAGGAGTAACCCATTTTCAAATGGATTTTTAGATGTAAGCCCTTAGAATCTATCGTTTCATATGCCAAAGTAAATGCAATCAAATTTATTTTTTCTCAAATCACATCTGATTTTATGTGCACATTTATGTGCATGTACTATTTTGTCTTTTATATTCAGAAGTCTGAAAACATTAGTATTTTCTTTTGGCTCTCCTTATTTAAGTAACAATTGTAAAGTAATTTAGAAGATGAATTTTCAGGCTAAGTTGTATACTAGAAGCACTCTAGCACATATGTTCCACACTTTGTTTTGCTATATAGTTTCACCTTTGTTGTGCATCATGGGGAAATTACACCTGTTTAAATCAGAGCGTAAAGGTGACCATTAGTGGTCTTGATCCTGTCAGGTGGTTTCACATATAAGATGGGACCTTGCTTTTGCAGGCAGGCTCCTATGGCATGCAGCCATGCTTTCTGTGTATAAGACAAGGGATTTTTATGTGGATCTGTATCTACTGAGTATTCCCTTCTTCAATGAGTATAAGGTGTATAATTCAGCTTGTAGCTGGTGATCTAACATTTGATTCAAAAATATTAGCAATTAGTTTTTGTCATCGTTTCTTTGTTATACTGCTGTTGATGCTGATGCTTATAGTGATAAGCAGTGTCCAGGATGCCTGGTCATTTTTCTAGGAGAGAATGATTAAACGACCATTTTAAGGTAGACTTGGTTAGCTGTCATTTTACAACTTTCAAAATCTATTCTGCTAAACTAGATTTCTGAGTTTAAATGTTAGGTTAAAATCCGTTGGAAAGTGGCACTGAGAGTAGAAAGGGAAAATAATTACAAAAAAAGATTAAACTACCAGGCATTATAGAATTGCAGACAGTAGATTGCACTTCCAAAAGGTCCTCTGACCTGGATCAATGGTGATGAATGCCCAAAGGGACAAACTGGGAGAAGTTGTCTTGTTCTGTAAGGAATAGCTGGTAAACTGTTGTGGACTGGGTGTCAGAAAAAAAGTTCCAAACAGATAAATTCTTAATCCAAAAGTAGCAAGGGACACTGATGTTGAAAATTACTAAAAGCACTTAACTTACATTATAGTCTCTTGAAATGTGATAGGAAGTTATTCTTGCATAGCAGCAGGAGGATACCAGATTCCCAGCTATGAAAACCCAGTTTTGGAAGAACAGCTTTTATGTTAAAACAAAGCTAAATCCCTTCTTGACACAGGTAAAATTTCATTTTATTTACTTTTCTAAACTGCAATTAAATTTAAAACTGTATACAAATCATACAGTGGCTGAGAAATTATATAATGTAATTCAGACTGTAATTTTTCTAGCAGTTTGGTCTGCACATGAGGGCTACAACCTTGTTAGTCAACATAGAACCTGCTCCTCTGTAATCATTTTAGGAAGAATGCATTGATTCTTAAAATGCAGCTCCTTACCTTTCAGTGAAATTAGATCAATATCTTGTGGCCATATTATCCAGCATAGCACTGGTCCCACTATAGCTTCTGTGAGTGCACATGCAGTACATCTCAAATGACATTTTAAGAAGGGGCATAAGTTAGCTTAAAAAATAGCATAGGAGCAACAAACAGAAGATCTCAGGGGGTTTGTGTAACACTTAAAATTCAGGTATAAGATTTTTTTTTATTTGCAACTACAAAGAAAATAGCCACACACTGAAAACCCTCATCAAGCATTTGCATAATCTTTCTCATGCCCTTAGTTTCCCCTTCTTATTTCAATACACTCCTCCTTGCACATCACATTAAATAGCCTTCACAGATTACAAGGGGAACTACAGTGGAAACAATAGCTCATGCTACAGTGGTCTCAATTCAAACCCTTCCGAATACTCTGAAGAGCACTAGTGGCACTGGCAGCCTCTTGTTCTAGTTTCCCACTCCTACTGCCTTGCACAGCTGGAAAGTAGGACAGCAAATTTCAGAGAAGCATTGGGCCCAACTCTTGTTTTCACTAACTTAATTTTATACTACTTTAGAAAAGTAAATACTCCTTCCCTAGAGAATTAGAAGGTGAAGTTTGTGAAAGTGGAGAGTTTAGTATCCAAGCATTTATTGTACCAGTCTAACTGTACATGTGTGTTGTGTGCATATATTAATATAAGCAGTTGTATTGAAGAAAATTTTTGGCTAGGATTTCTGGAAAATTAACAAACTAAGAGGAGGGATGTTGCTAGTCCCAAAAGGGACTAGCAATCCAGTTTTGCTCCTGCTTATTTTCATATAATCAAATTGCTTTTTGGCTGCTTTCTTGTAGTTTCATTTTCTCTGTCACTTTTTAAAGCTGAGATGTTCTTCTGCAGTAGAAAGAGCTGACCTTCTCAGTGCCTAAAAAAAGACATTTTTATTTTTCTTCTGTCAAGTCACTGGAATATGATCTTCTGATGTGAGATTACTCTCTTCCTTGATTAACTGAAAACTTAGTCCTGCAATGGCTATTTGTTTAACACTTCTTTTTTTTCCTGAATCCTCCTCCTAGCACTCAGTAAATTCCAAAATACTTTTGGAATGAGCAATAAAGGAATTTATTTTCACTTTTGAATGCAATATTTGTTCCTATAGCAGCATCCTTTCTGGGCAAGAAATTGCTGTATTCATTCATTTCTAAATGAATTCATTTCATTACTAAAGAAATTTAATGATGGTTTGATCTTTTATTATAATCTTCTACCTTTAGATGTCTTTAGTGCTAGTTTCATTGCATTCTGTTCTTTGATTCAGACTTTACTGTTATTATTTCTTAGTTACTATGTTATTGAGAGCTTCATTTCTATGTGCTTTACAGAAAGCAATTAATGTTGACTTCTAATGAAACATGATCTGTGAGTGTTCATAATGACAGACAACTGATCACACTGTCCACCACAGTAGGATAGGTTTTCAGCAAGGCTTATCAGGAGACACCATCTCCCTCTGGAGAACTTTGCCTTCAGTAGTGCCTCCATTGCAGGGTAGTATTTGGGGCACTAGGACTTACTGCTCATTCTCTTCTCTTTGGCATGTGAGTCTTCTCTCTAGACAAATTTCTTCATTACTCACTCCCCTCACAGGTCCCACACATCACCACCAACATATACAGCAATTGCTGTTCAGCTCCTCTTCTTTGATGGGGAGAGAGGAGAGGAGAGCCGAGCCGAGCCCCAGGCAGCCTTGGGGCTCCTTGCTTCCCAGCTGCAGTGTCAGAGAAGCAACACTGCCCTGGCTGTGACAAAGGCAAAAGAGAAGTAGCCACAGCCCCACTGTGCTGCTGGGGCTGCACTGGGTGATACAGTGAGTACTACTGTTACCTTGGTCTTAGCAAAATCTGTTACTCAAGGTCTTGCTCAGTCCCATGGAGTTACAAAAATGTTAAGGTGTCAGTTGGTAGCAGATACAGGAGCTACAGACATGGCTAGGGATATTGCAGAAGGAAAATGAGTTGTCAGGGAGGAATGGGGACCTAAGACAGTTGGCTGTGAAGAAAATACCTCTGTCCCTGCAAGATGGCAAAGTCCTTAATGAGAAAACTCAACAAGCTAAGCCATATTTTAGGGAGCCATAGTGTCCCTTTTGTTATTCAACATCCCAAGGCCTGCTGTCATTACCTTTTACTTCAGAGGAATAGGCCTTGAGCTGGGCCCCACTACCAGCTTACGTTGCCTTTAAGATGTGGTAAACTAAGTGCTCGCTGGTTGACAATACTGGGCAGGCAGGCAGTCTGAAAGGTTCCTGGCTAATTCTGCTCCTTTAGGAAAAGTTCCTGGAAGAGCATTCCTTTTTGTCAGTTTTTACAACAAAGGTCCAAACCTGTTGCACCGTGAATGCTGTGCATGTTTGGTAGTTCATGGTAGTTCTGCCTCGCTGTTGTTTGAAAGTCTGGGCAATGCTTCGGCCTCATTTAAAATGTGTGATGCTTCCAAGGCATTGCATGCAGTAGACTTTGGAACCTGAAAGGCCTATGAATATGTTTCAGCCTCTGTTCTCACCCTCAGTTTCTTCTGTGCCCTCCATCTGTAAGCTATATGCTGAATGCAGGGCCATGCCACATGCAACCGAAGTTCCAAAAAAATCTAGAATTTAGATTGTGAGAGTAGGATGCAGGAAAGGGGTGGGGGGGAGGGGGGGGGAAGAGGAAAAAAAAGCCCCACAAAACAAATTTGAGTTGCCAGCAAAAGGCAAAATATTGTTGTCTCCACCTCAGATGAAAATTAGTCCAGGGGAAAAGGGAAAAGGTGTGTTTCCTGCAAAGCTAACTTCTTGTCCCTGAAAAACCACAGGCACCTGTGTTCTGTGAGCAACAACAACATAAAACAACATAAAACAAGCAAATAAAATTGTTGACTGCAGGGACCACATTACTAGGAATTAATCAAAGCTAAATGGAGTGAAAGGAAGGGAGGAGAAGGAGGTGTATTTCCTCATAAAAACTCCTCCCTCTTCCAGGCCATCCTAGGGGATGCACAGCACGAAAACCTCTTCAGCTATATTTCCCCTCCAATACTCTGCCTTGGATGTCCTGACTTACATTCAGGTTGCATTTCCAGAGAAAGAAGAGCTTACCAAGTGGGGTGAATGAAAGCCACTGCATTCCCTCTCACATTCAGTGCTTTATTTTTAAGGTTTTTTGTTTAACATACATTGGCTATTTTTGTCTGAGATATGTTGATTTCATGCTTAAATAATTCAGCAAACTCTTTTTGTTGTTGTTGCAAATTGTACTGTTGCCAAAACCTCATGGAACTCCACTGTTAGTGCCCACGTGGGAAACCTATAACGCTGCTCTGAATGGTCTGCAATTCATTCTGCTCCATTCATTGGGGTTTCACATTTCTTTTAGCACAGACCCCAATTCTCTATGCTCTTTTACATTCTGTGTTTAGTCTAGTACTATTCCTTGCTTGCTGGCGGTTGTACTGGAAAAAATTGTTGATATTATTCTGGCATATATAAGCAGTAAGGATTACACTGCAGTCACTTTGTTGCTTTAAACTCATATTTGAGCTTCTTGATGGAATCCTCTACTTTTTTTTCCTATTCAGATACAATAAACTTGGCTGTCTCTCAGAGTACAAAAGATATACCAGAGAGAAGGTACAATCTCCATTCACTGGATGTATTACAGTGTCCACTGTACTGCAGTGTGCTATCATTTCCCTTAAGCATTACAGTAGTCCTCTAGAGGGAGGAATTCAGGTAGTTAAAAAAATGTAGATGTCTGTTTCTTTCCATTCATTAATGCCTGTATTTTGAGGGTTCTGGTTTTTACATTTGTAAGTCAGTTAAATGTTAATTATTATCCTGACTAGAACATTATCTCTCTTGATTAGTATTGCAGACATTTATAGTAATGAACGATTTCTGTGGCTCCAAATGTTAAATTCTTCTCTTAGCATGGGTCTGTCTCTGAAAAGCAGGAACCAAATGCTCAAATAAATTTAGCTACCTACATCCATCAAGTGAAATAACAATTCAAGTTACTGTTCTGCAAGAAATTTTCTTGTTACAAATGAAAACTTTTCTACTTTGGATTGTATCAATAGACTTTTCGTGCAAGTTGATATATACTATTTTTCCTCTCAAACTTCAACTCAACACGGGAGTTGAAGCACACGTGTAGTCCAAGTTGAACTGATATTCACATACACTAAGATTCTTTTCCCCTACAAGAGTGTTATTAAAGAGTCTGTAGTGAAAATGAGAATTAGGATATTTCACCTTAAAATGCTTTGCTGAATCAGAGTTACAGAAAAAAAAAAAAAAGATATTATGGGCCTTTAAGCTTAAATCATAAAAACAGAGCTGTCATTTAGTATTAAAGTTCATAACTCTTTATACTGTTGTAACTAATGTAGCTGACTTTTTGTCTCACTATGGCTGTAGTTACATTTGAATTAAATTAGATTGGTTGAAGCATAGATTATTTTCTGCCAAAGATAAGATATGCCATTACCTGAATTTATATCAGCTTGGATAGTAGATATTGCACCTATTTATTGAAAAAGTATAAAAATTATTCCAAGACATTGGGAACCAGAGGACTTCATTGAAGTCCCTGGTAAATGAACTAAAATAGTAACTAAAGACAGTAATAAAACATCTGCAGAAATAAAAAGAAGTTATAAAAGCAATAAAGATGAATACTTTATTGAAAAATAATACTCTCAAATTTACTAGCATCCATTTGCTGTGTCAACATAAGAATGAATAAAGGAACTGTTTATGTTATTTTAATATTTTTTTTGTGTTTTTCCAAAGTCTCTCAAAAATGGTTAGTAAAACATCTATGTATACAAAGATTTAGAGGTTCATTGCTGTCATACATCAGAGATTGGTAAAGTAGTAGAAAATAAAACAGAAAAAATTGGTAAAATTCCAAAGTGGCAAAGAATTAACTATGGAGTGCCCATAATAAGACCAGTTGTTTAATAGAGTCTGGAAATGAGGGAGAACATTTGCAAATTAAAATTTGCATATGGCACAGAATTTTTTAGGTTAGCCAAGACTAAAGAATTCTTGAGGGACCTATATAATTTAGGCACTTGGGCAGCACAATGGCAGATGGGATTAAATGCTGACAAATACATATTGGAAAGGATAATTGAGTTAAAATATGATTACATCAGCTCCCTTAGCTGTTTAACGGTCTCATTTTTAAACACTTCCTTTGAAGTAGTTGGCAAACACCCATTTGTTTCAGTTAGAGAAGACCCAGATCTGCTGTCTGAAATCTGAGTGCAGCCTTATAGCTTGTTTGGGAAAATGCTGGAGTTAACAGACTCTGCTGCTGTATTTCTTTCAACCAGATGCAGGGATTTGGCATTTTTTAATTTGCTACATACTACCACTATTCTCCTCCTCAACACTCCCTGCAATATCATTAACTGGGTAGCATTGCAATGGCCACACTCAACTTTTACTCATACAAACACCTATTGAGTTCGATGGAGTTATTAATTCAGTGGGAGCTGTGGGATGTTTTGTGCTACTGCCATTATATCTGGTGCCAGCTGCTGTGAGCAGCGTGTCCTGCTGCTGGTGGTGTGGCTCAAGCTGGGCTCTCCAGGGCTGTGGGTAACGCCTGTCTGGCCAGCACATACCAACTGATGCACCAAAGGGCCAGATATGTGCCGCTCTGTGTGTGCTACCACTAATCTGCCAGACGCCATATGCTAGTTGTATGATTTAGGGTAACTTGTGAGCTCACCCAGCAGGAGGAGAAAGCAAGCAGTGTTGTGCTCATTGCAGTTCTTCCTTCGTTCAGGTGTTAGTGATTTATTTGTCTTTTAGCCTATGACAGTGATTCTGAATGCTGATGAAACCCAAGCAGGCCTAGCTGTGGGCAATCATTTTGTGTTAATAATTTGGATGCTCTCCCTGGACCACAAATTATTTTGTTGTTGTCAGCTTAGACAAATCACCCGGTTATGAATTCTGATATAGTGTGGTCTGCAAGGGTGTCAAAATGAGTTAGCTACTGCAATATTTGTGACTCGAAAGGATGGACATGGAACTAACAAATATCCAGGAAACTTCTCAAAAATAGCCAAACTATTCCTATAAATAAAAGTAATTTCAAGTATACTGCCACATCCCTTCAGTTCATTTGACTAAGTATTCCCCAGCACAGTGCTTTCTCTGGGGACTCTCATTTTTCTGCAGCTGACTGCAAAGCTGTTCCAATACTTGCCGTTGCCTCTTCAGCCCATCCTAGTCTTCCCTTTCCACTGCAGGCACCAGGTCCACACTGGTGTCCAGCACTGGTCTCTTGTTTTTTCGGCAGCTTGGGGAAGGACTGAGAGTGAGAAGGTATCTCAGACATCTTGGCAGGAGTAGCAGTCTGTTATTCCAAGCAAATGGGAGGATTGAGAAGTAGTACAGGCAGAGAAGGAGAGGGGAATGGCAGTGTCCATCTCCACTGTGCTCCACAGCTCTCTTGTAGCCCCTTCCCACCCAAACCCATCTGATACCTTTCTTCTTGCCTCTCATCCTCCCAAGATTGCACTCTCATCTCTCCACCCTGGTGTTTGGCTAGCTGTGGAGGTCCTTCCTGCCCTGGAATCACTCTGTTCCTCATTTCTTTCTGAATCCAGCTGACCCCTCCAAGTCCTCTTCCCCTTCGGCCCCCTAAACTCCCTTTGTCAGAACATTGGATTTTACCTCTATGGCTGAGATGTTCTGAGCCAGCTTTGCACTCCTTGAATCCTTCCCTAGTAAGTCTGGTAATATCAAACAGATGTCTGAAGGAACTGGGAACTTTGCCCATTCCTGAGGGAAGCTGGGCCCAGGCTTTTACGTGAGTAATGTCCTTGGTGTCCAAAACTCAACTTGTCCCAGGCTCTGGCTAGTCACCAGAACCATCTTCCTTTTCTCTAATGACCACTTCAAATCTTTCTAACAAAATATTTTTTTGTCAAGTGGAATAGATTAATAGCTTTACAAAACATTTCATTTGTCCACCAGATATGTGAATAAACTAGATAATATAAGGCAGCAGGTAGGCTTGCTAGTGTGTGTGTAAAGCGAGTGTAATGACTGTAGAGCTGTTGGAGGTGCAATGTCAAGTTATTCCCAGCCATGTTTTTCACAATTTTGCGTGCACACTATAAATTGGCACTTTTGAAAATAAAGTTCCAGGGTTGTGGTAATGTCACTTTGGTTTTGCTTCTATTCAAATTTCATTCTCTGTTATTAGCCAACTTCTATTTTAAGGATGAAAATGCAAAAATGTTTACAATATTTACAAATACACCACAGCTGTCTGATATCTTAACATTGTTTCAGTTTGCATTACATGTTCATCACACCATATTTACTATTTATTTCTAATTTATTCCATTCACATTTTCAGTAGGTTTGCCTCAAAATGGGTAAATGAGTTCAACTGAAATAACTGGTTTGAAACTTCACCCAGATATTTGGGAGGTTTAAAGACGTGTAGAGTTTATTCTCTCCATTTTTTATATTTACATTGCTTCTCCTTTCTGATTCTTGTTGAAATTGGAGACAACGTGCACCAGAAAATATACATTATAACCTAAATTTTAAAACAATCAGGTAGAGTTTAGTATGCAAACTTATTCAAATGAAAAATTCAGATACTTCTGATTTCTGCAAGGGATGAAATTGGAACAAACTCCTAGGTCAGAGACATTATGAAGTTTTGATAATTGAAATAAAGACCAAAATGTTAGAAATATAGTCCATTTCCGGTCTTCAGAAATTTTGCTGAAAGAAAAAGCATATGCTATTAAACATGACTCTTGTTGGTGAGTGCAAAATTGCTAGATTTATTATTTTTAATTTTTCCACCTCGTTGTACCAAAGGTTAAATAGGACTGAAGCAGAATGTCTGTTCATATTAAAATGGGGCTTTTATATACATAGAACTGAAGACTTGTGATGTAAACAGTTCTGAGAGTATCTGCAGATCTTACCCAATCTGTTTTCTGCTTTAATTGCTCTTGCTGCTGGTGTTGCTCTATCTGAGCAATTGCTCATTCTTTTTCATTGACATTTAACGTAATGGACTGTTTTCTTAAAAGGGTTACTGTCAACCCAGCTCATACTTTTTATAAAAAAATAAAAATTGGTGACCTGACAATGCAGTTTATTACAATGGAAACAATTTTAAAATACCTCTTTTGGGATTTATCACTCTTTCATTTGCTTTCTGTATTTCACAAAGACCAGACACTGGAAAACACTCAGCCTGACTTTTCTCTCCATCCAGTTTTATTTTCTGATTTATGTATCCCTGCTTAATAGTGCTGTTAGACTTCTTAGTACTTGAGATGGATGTTTATATTAGAAGAAATAAAATTACTGGTTTGAGTTTTAATTGATATCTTGTATTTCATCATAATTTTTGTAAAATCCCCTTGCAGTCTGGAGCTCCCAGACTAAGGGACAGTGTCCCTTTAACAATGGTGGAAGTTTCACAGACTTCCAACTTGGCTCCCTTACAGTTTATTCTCAATGTAAATATACCATCTGGGAATGCTTGATTCAATGTTTCCCACATAATTGCTTTCTCATGTCAATTCACCATTCTTTTACTGTGTGAAGTAGCCTTCTACTGTGCTATTTTGGGGGACAACGATAGCAGCCACCAGTACATCAGATACTGAATTAGATTAAAATAATGATAGCAGCATGAAATGTTCATGGTTTGCAGCATTTTGTCAGTAAGATTAGTAGTCTTAGGGTGCGTAAGGGACTACGAGTATGCAGAAAAGTGAAACAAATATATTGCTTCAGAAAGGGCATTGAAAAAATGGCTAATATTTATTGTATATATATACACACTCGGAACTTCATGGAATTTAAGCTCCGCCTAAAGATAAACATCTATTTAAATGTATTTTTAAACTGAAGCATCTTGCAATTTTTTTCTAACAGGAGTTTTCTAAATTAATTTTTAAAAAGACTGCAGCAAGTTACTAGAAATTAGTAGAAAAGTAGAGGTAGAAGTTAGTTTTACTCTGTTTTTAAAACTAATATCTCTGTAGACTGATTTTTTTCTTACTTCTGTCACTTATTTGTCTCCTGTGTGACTAAAAAGTTGATTTTGTTATTGAGTTGGTATAGCACAATTACAAGTTACTGTTCTGTAATCAACAAACAGATTTTTGGCATAGGAGAAAAACAGTAATGTTTGGGTTGACCATGCTGAGACACACAACAAAGAAAAAGGTAATTTTCAACATATTATAAAAGGACAAATGCCATATTTAACTTTTTGGTTATTTAGCACAAATTAGAAGCTAGATCCCTCCTTTAAAAACAACACCTTCTGTTGGGACCTCTGGTAGTCTGTGTCCATACTGCGTACTCTGCTGACTTTTATCAGACTTTCTAATAAACACCCTTTTGGCAAACCATAGTCAGCACCCAGGTGGGGACTGGGCACTTCTCTATCCTCTGGAGGCTACTCAAGAAAAGAAGTGTAGAAAACTAAAATTGCAATAGACCTTTGAAAGGCACCTTGTCCTGCCTCATTCTCAAAGCAGGGGATATCTTCAAAGGTAGGTTGTTGCCTTTTTCAGCCAGATTTTTGAAATTTCTGAGGATGAAGGTTGTGCTCTCTCTATGGACAACCCGCTCCACTGCTTAGATTTGATAGTGTGAGCACTGGGAAAAATCAATTCTTTAAATCCAATGCAAATTTTTGTTGTTGCAAATAGTGATGTTGCAAATAAAATAGTGATTGTTGCCTGGTGTCCTTTTGCTGTACACCTCTGAGATGCCTCACTTCCTGTGATGGTTCTCCACGGTTACTGGATTCCCTGTGGTCTGGGGATGAGACCTTCAGCTGGTCTGGCAAAGCCATTCTGTAGTCTTTGTGCAGAAGGCTACCAAAACAGCTGTGAAACTGTGTTTCCCTTTGAAATATAATACCTTATTGAACTGTTTTATTCTGTCAGAAATGCATGTACTATGAATGAAGCATGCGTACCTTTTATTTCATATATGGTGTCTATGGGCATACAATGCAATACATAACAAATTCCAGTTTAGAAAGAGAAGTGTACTGTTTAGTATTTAATGATGCCAGTGACATTTGAGTTGTGTCTATTTTTAAAGTAGCCATGTATAATTTATACAGGTGAGTTTTATTATTCATTTCTTATGTTAGTGCTAGACGTCATGCCCCTAAACCTATAAACAGCCTGTGAGACAATATTGGGCCCTGTCTAAATCAGTGGAGTGCTAGACTATAGCTTAAGACTTCAGTGAAAGTAGAAATTGCATATTAAATCATCAACAAGGACTTTTCTCATAAATGTATTTTTGTAAGTACATAAATCCTGTAGGTCTTTTAGAACATTTTAAAAATTCCTGTACAAATCCATCTCCATCTTTAGGTACCCAAGAATCTTTAAAAATCTCTCAAAAGTACCATCAAAAACAGTTTCCACTGACTTCCACATTGGGTAACTTCTTTTCATTAGAATATACACATACTTTGGTGTTTAGATTTTGCATATTTATCTTTCTTTTGATATGCAATATTTAAATAAATACAGAATTTGCATCTAGATGGACCATGACTTTGAAAAGGTTCTTAAGATATTTGGATAGCTGTCAAAAATTATGTTGACTTATTAATAACTACCACATGGCTTAAATATTTCTTTTTAGTCATATTCACATCATGCTTTTATTCTACATAATTGTTATTAATCTAAACATTATTCAACATAATAAAGCTTCATAAATTCTAGCTCATACCCTGTAGTTTTTCCATTATAATACAACTGTTTGTCATAGAGGAGAACCATTTCAAATGCACTTTTATAGCTTTCTTTCATAAGAAAGCCCTCAAGTGCTGTAGAGTACACTGCAAAATCTTTAACAACAGAAATAATAAAAAAAAATGAGCTTCACTCCTCCATGTCCACAGAAATAACCTTAACAGTAAGGCTTTTCTTAACACGGGTGAAGGGTTTCACTGCAGAATTGGGACAGATCGCTAGACATTATAATACGCTGCTAATTCAAGTTTACCCTGTATTCCTTTGCTCAGAAAAATCTAGATATACATAGTCTGGTTTTGTATGATGTAGTAGTCAGCTTTGACAGAGAGTATTAGCATGTTGTGCCTGGACAGTTGACCGAGCTCCTCTCTAGCATGCTTCAGTCCAGTATAACCTCGGGTGAAGCTGTCAGTCCTGTGCTCACAGTCAGTATAACTTCAGCTCATATGAGCAGCACAGAACACTTCCCTAATGCTCTACCATGACTTTCCACTCTCTCTCCTCTTATACATCTCACCTGTACTGCTGCACTTTAGCATTAAGACACCTTAATTCCTGCACTGATAATGGGCAGTTGTGTTCCTAGTGAGAGTAAGCACTAATAAAATGGACATCTATGTTCCAATATGGGAGCGATTGCATACACAGTTGTCACAGCCTCTGTTTTCCTGTCACGCCTGATCACGCAGTGCATGGCTAGAGCATGCAGAAGGCAAGAGCACTTCACCTGTGATTAATAACTACTAGAGGCCACAGTTCTATCATGGGCATCCTTGGCTATTTGTGGGTTTTAACGTAGATCACTCAACAGAAAGGCAAGTGCACTGACCCAAGCTAGCTGTCTTTTTCCTATGGTCAAAAAAAAACATGCATGTGACCACCTCAAGAGGAAAAGAGGGAGTAAATGTTGGCAGCTGAAGGTGGTGTAAACATAAGAACATGAAGGATCTACACCTCTGCCTTTAACTTCAGACCTCATTTTCTGTTGTCTTTTACCTGATGCTTTAGAGAACTGGGCATAGAAGTCAGTTTACAAGCCAGATAACAAAGGATTTTATGCATCTAAGTGGGTTAATTTTGGTTAATTTTCAGAACACTTTCCATCTCAAAAGGCTATACAAAGTATGGGGAATTCCACAATGCCATGTAGGGAGTTGTTTTTGTTATGTAGGTTTGTATATCAGTATAACCATAAACAAAGAAATTAAATGTCAGGAATTATCCTTGACCTAGAAACCTGATCCCTTTGCCTTAAATCCCTTACTTACCCCATAGACCACACCTGTTTCCTTTGCCTTCCAGTAAACACAGGTATAACAATGTATTCACTCCAGCTGCACAGCCTTTATCCCTGCTGATGTTTCCATTACATGGGAGTACACGGCTTTTCACTTTACATTTAATTAAATGTTTTTATGGTTTTATTATGAGATAATCTGTCAGAAAACAACTAGAGATTGTATATGAAATCTTGGAGATATACCAGCTTTTCTCCATTACTATTTATATCATAATTTTTGCCTTTAATTTTATAGGTAATTACAGTCTTCTCTAACAGTCAATTCATTTGACACAGAGTTTGTTATCAGGTACACTATTAGCTTTTTTCACCTACTGTTTTCTCTCTTCCTTTCTTTCTCACAATGATAATGAGCAGTTTGTCTGTTTAAGCAGCTAGATTAATTATTTCCAGCTGCACATGTGATTGGTTTAATTCTTCCCAAATGGCCTAAAATTCACCAGAAATATTGTCTGTGCTATCTCCCCTATTTGTTTAATTATGCTTCAGAAGAGCTAGTTTACTTTTAACTTTTACATCTGGAGAGCAAGTCATTCTCTTCTCAACAATTGTGTGAAGGCAAGTTCTGGCTTTTTTTTTTTATCTAGAACTTGAACTAGTGAAATAATAAATGAGAAATTTAACCTCCTGGGTTGAGGATCCTTCACCTCTTTCACACACAGATTTCACTACTATTTTTCTTTAAGATAATGACACAAATCAGCAAGTAAAATGAAATTTTGTGTTAAGTTGGGACAAATTTAGCCCTGAAGTAATCCAGGAGAAAAGGTTGCTTTATACCTGAGCTGACCTTATTACTCTGTCATTAATCTGCTTTGTTATGCCCGAAGAATCATGGGGGTCTCAGAACTGCTGGTAATCTCCTCTGCCATATGTGTGGTAATATCTCAACACAGCAGGATAAATTAAGAATAGTCCCATCCTTGCTTTATTACTTGTAAATCAGTCCATTAATATTATCTGAATGCAGTTTGTTAGGATTAGCATCCATGATATTTGAATTGCCACAGTGATCACTTCTTAAAACTCTTTACTAACATGAATTCTAAAACTTAGAAATAAATTAACACTGAAAGTTAAAAACCCTTTCAAATGCAGCAAAAGGAAGACTAAAGAGTTATTCTATCAATAGGAAGAAACTACTTGAATCAAGGATATGTAAAATGTCTTTTGCTGTAGTTTATCTGAATCCCAAAAGACAAACTAAAGACAAAGTATTGGCTTGGGAGCTAGAGTACTTCTTGGTGAGGCAGCAGAGCTCATAAATCACAGCTCAGTTCAAATTAGTATAGTAAATTACTATTATGGAAGACTTTTTTTTCTTTTGTAAACATGTCTTTTGTCTGATTTACAAAGAAAACATTTTACAGTACTCCTCACCACACTCTGATCTGGCTTGTTCTCTGCACTTTCATTTTCTGTTGTGGAGTTTCAGTCAGCTGCATTTGAGAGGTGATTAAATTTTTCTGGTATTTACAGCTTATTTTTTAGAAAGAAATCCTCTAACTGTTGTAAAAGATCATAAGCAAAGATGACCCAGGATGAGCAGTGACTGCCCATGGGCACAGACAGATTAGTAAAAATATGCCTCCTCTGTAAAAAGTGGCATCTTCTTTCTCTTGTAAAGATATGCTGAGAAGCAATGTAAAAACAATGTGCCTGTAATGTGATGAAAACTAAACAGAAAAACCTGTCTGTTACGTGATTAGAGTGACTTCATAGCATTAACATTTTTATTTGCTAAGGTCCTGTCAAAATTCTTGTTTTTATTGAGCATTGCATATAAAAGTTTCTGAAACTTTTCCACTATGATTGATTTTGTTGAATTAATAAAAAACAGTGCTTTAGTATTGTACAGGCTGACGGTTTTCTTTGCCTTTTTAGTTTTGTAATTGCTTACAGGAATACAGTGGAGACTGTATAGTGATGAGTACATTGTGACAGCCCAGAGCTGAGAAGTGAGGAGAGGATATGAACTGCCTCATCCCAGTAAGCAAGTTGGAGGGGGTACTGCGAGGGGCAGTGCCCTGCAGAGAGCCCACACCTCTTTCTCTGCACAATACACCCTTTGCAGGGAGGACAGTGAGTCATTCTGCTGTGCCCAGCCTCGCTGGTCAAGAGTTTCACATCCTTCTGCATACTTTGACCTGAAAGCCTCTAGGAAGGCTCAGCCAGAGCACGAGGGTCACCTTAAGGCAGCTGCTGTTATAGAATACTCATAATTACCCAGAATTCCTCAGTCCTGTCTTGAAACACATGTGGACAGTATGGGCATAGGTTGCAAGGTCTCTCTATTTTTTAAAGCTTTAGTTTAAATGTAGATGTTTTAAAGTAGTTCATAACAACCAGTTGGTTTCTACAGCAGAGTGTCTCAGGTGGTTTTTTTTTCCACCTGCAGTGATTTTCTTAGTACTCTAATAGGCTACAAAAAGTGTAAAAGTGAAAAATGACACCAAAATGGGTGAGCCTTTTTGCAGGGGGTCTTATCTGGTTGAACAGGTCCTGCTGTTCTGTAGCAAACTTGGCAGCCATCAACAGGAAGGAGGGCATCTTGGTATTAACTCCTGCAGTGCTTCACAATGAAAACAAAAGCCATGAGAAACTGTTTCATAACAGAGCAAGACTGTAAACTTCAGATTTTATTTGATTTACTTTTTGTCTTAAAAATAGCAATCTTACAGTTGGACAGTTACCAATGTCATGGTACTTGCAATCAGATCTTACCTGGACATTTGTTTTATGTTCTTTCTAAAGGTGGCAGTTTGAGCAGCATATTATATTATTCCCTATCCTGAGGTGATTTGGGGTATTCATGTAGGAATAAATGCTCAAATAACTAATTATCTTTGGTACCACTGTATGAGGAATTTAGTCGCTGGTAATCTCTGAAAGTATTAATCTGTCCTGATCCAGTTTAGCTTGTAATATCTGAAAGCAGCACAGAAAATATATCAAGTCACACTACAAGAGCTTTGTATTCACATTGATGTAAGGTAAGATTTATTTTAATGTACTCATGGATTCTTAGAACCAGGAGTTTGCTATCATATTATCCTATAACATGTCAGAGAAGTAATGCTTCCAAGAGAAAGATGGCAGATTGTCAACTACTGATGATGGTAATTTGAGGATGTAACATTTTTATGGATAGAATTACAAAACAGCATTAACTGCCTATGGCAGATAACACTGTTAGGTATTGGCAGCATAGTAAGTTAAATTGAAAATCTTGTACTCTTACTAGAAACAGGAACATTATGTTTAAACTCACCTATTATCAAGACTGCTGTTGCGAGTAGACGGGGCAGAGAGTTACATCCATTTTTGTTCAGGATAACAAATTAAAAGTACACTGAAGAAGATGATTCAGATACTAGATGTTAAATAGCAAGTGTTGTTCTGTTACATGTACCCTACAGAGGGAGGGAACTGTAGTTAGTTTTTTAGTAGGAAAGGCTAGTTTACACAGCTGAAGAGAAGGCTAAAGGCAACCTAACAGCAGCCAAAGCCTGCTTGAAGGGGAGTTACAAAGACAACAGAGCCAGGCTCTTCGTTCTGGTGGCAAGTAGTATAACGAGGGGCAATGACCACAAGTTGCAGCTTAGGAGGGTTTAGACAGAACACTGATAAAAACATCTTCATTAGAAGGGTAGAGCAGCACTGGAGCAGGCTGCCCAGTGCCACTGTGGGGTCTGCGGCACTGGAGGTTTTCAAGATGTGATTACACAAAACCACAGCTGACCTGATGCAGTGTCACTGTGAGTTCTTAAAAGGGTTATACTGGAATTAAAATTGAATTAAAACAGAATTTAAAAGTAAACCCAAGCATGCAAGACACTCTTAGCACTAGGTGTTATGATGAACTGCTTTGGGTGTGGAAAAGTGACAGTCAAAAAAAATATTAGTCACCTACAAATGGCAATTGGAAACTGATAACAGGCTACTGTTAAGTCATGTATCTAGGCACATGTTTTCCCAGGCAGCTGAGTATCCCAACCCCTATTTCATGGCTGGTTTATTCTATTTTATTCCTTTTACACAAATCTTCACCAAAAAAAAAAAAAAAAAGCAAAGACAACTTCTTTGTACCAAAAAACAGGAGACAAATTCTTTCAGCCACTGTAAACTAGCACTTTTCAATGGTGTTGTGAAAATATTGTAGCTACACATGCCAGTTTTTAAAGTAGACTCATGTCTTTGTTAAGATATTGACAAAATTTGATTGTTTGAGATTGAATGTCCCCTAAGAAAGGTACAGACATGGCAGCTTGGAGCAATATGGAGATAATTTGTTTAAAAAAATTCAGAGAGGTTGCACAACAAGTGTCAGTTCTTGCATAGATTTCATTCTTTTATAAAAAGTATTTAATATCTTCATAGTACTTTTATGAGAGAGTTTGGGAGCCTGTTCCTTTAGTGTTTGGTTGATGATGGTAGCAGCTGCTCTTGCCTGTATGAACAATTTTTTGAGACTGTCTTGGTGTGTTTTCATACTGCAAGACAAAGTATCTACAAACCTTAAAATAGATACAGGTATTAATGCTGAGGTGCAGGATGCCTGCAGCTCTCTAAATTGTCACTCTGTGTGATAGCTGCCAGACTTGTGTGTGCAATTAACCAGCTTTGCATTGTTAGATGAATCCACAGAGCTGAGATTTAGAGCGCAGATTTGCAGGGCAACCAATTTTTTCTGTGTTGTGGTGTTCACGTTTTATAATAACAAGCCCTTGATATATAAGGTACATTTTACTCTACACACTGCTGTCATTTGTGCACCCAAAATAATCTTAACTATTCTCAAATAAATCCATTGAAGTTAATAAAATAAAGTAAAATACAAGAAAACTTCTGAATAATCTGAGGTTGAGGGTTTCTCAGGGTAATTTTTTTTTTTTTCCATCCAGTACCTAATCCTCTGTTTTCACTTGGCTTTGCCTCATTGAGCCTAATAAGCAGAATCTGTCTTACTGTCCTCTTCAGAATGTAACTTAATGTATTTTTTTCTTTTGAGTTAATTTGTGTGCTAGGGGGGCTACCCTAGCTCAGAGGAGATTATTTTTAGGCTAGGCTGCTCAGTGCTGTGCCTGCTCCAGTTCTGCCTTTCTCCAAAGGTGAAGATTCTTTAGGCAGTCCCTTCCACTGTTCAACAACCATCATGAGGAAGATTTTTTTTTTTCCCTAGTACCTAATGAGAATTCCCCCTGTCATAACAGTTGTGTCTATTGCTGCTTGTTCTATCATCAAGCACCTCTGAGGAGAATCTGGCTCCATCTTTTCTGCACACTCCCCTTGGTAGCTGCGGTTGATGGTAGGGTCGTCCCAAAGCTGTCTGTTCTTAGGGCTGAACAAACCCAGCTTCTCAGCCTCTCCTCCTTTGTCACATGTTCCATCCCCTCACCATCTTGGTGGCCCTCCTTTGGTTTCACACCAGTATGTCAATCTCTCCTTTACTGGGCAGATCATCTCTGGACGCTGTTCTCCAGATGTGGTTTCACAAGTGCTACAGAGAGGGGAATAATTGCTTTTCTTCACCTTCTGGTTATGCTCTTGCTAATACAGGTCTTATGTGGCTGACTGCTTTCATTGATAGGGTGCACTGATAACAACAGTCAGCCCTAAGGGGGAATAATTGCTTTTCTTCACCTTCTGGCTATGCTCTTGCTAATATAGGTCTTATGTGGCTGACTGCTTTCATTGGTAGGGTGCACTGATAACAACAGTCAGCCCTAACTAATATGTACAAAATCATGGTTGTGGATAATATACGTTACTTCGAGATGAGCACATGCTGGACAAGGAGCCTTTAGTGGAAGTTTAAAATAAATACATTCTGAATCCACATGATGAAGTATTTTTTCATTCTAAAAGTAATATAAATTTTCAAAGGTTTTTCTGGACAATGTTTCTGAAGGGAAGGACACAAAAGGTTGGAGGTAAGATATCTTTTCCTAATTCCTTTGCATAAGAATAGGCAGAGGACTAGTGCTAATGCCATAATTGAAATCCTATCTGAAGCATGATGTCTACTAAAATATCCATTTTAGAGATGGTGAGAAGAAAAGAATCCAAAAACTGCTTTCCTCATCACAGTTTGATTCTATGAAACCTCATCAAGGCTCATCACTTGCAAAGTACTAAGCCTTGTAAATAGTGCTGTATTAATTTCTTGACCAAATGACAAATATAAGGGTAGAGCATCTTAACTCTTTTTACCTGCTCCACTCTTGTCCCAATAGAATTTTGCACCTGGAACTTGTCAGACAAATGTCAATTATTCTGCTTGCCCTCTTATACCACCATTTAAATCACTGATGTCTTGAACCAGAAGCTTTTATACAAGTTGTTCATATGAACAGAAGAAGAGCAATTTAGGTAGCTAAATGTAGGATGCCTTGCCTGACCTCCAACTGCCACTCCAGCTGAGCATGCATCAGCTGTAAACTCTTGTCATATCTGCGGTCATATCTGCCAGTCCTATGCAGATGCCTTAGGTGAGTAACAGTTCTAGGTTGAGAGTATATTTGTTTTGAACTGTCAAAATGTTAACTTACAGAAAGTTTGAACTGGAAGTATTTGCTATCAAATGATCATTGCAGCATGTCTAATCTAAATGCAACACAAGAAGAAAAATAGAGAAAATTAAAAAACCACTGTTGTATAAGTCATAGTATAAAAATAAGGCTAATAATTTGACTAATTGAATTGCCTAGTATAACTATCAAGGACTGTAAAAAGAAAAGCCAATTAAATCTTTCTGATATTTGGGTTATTCTGCCTAAAAATCCCAATTCAATAAAGGGCACTATCTTCCATATACAATAGAACACATATT
>NW_010307335.1:0-695 GCF_000700745.2 Antrostomus carolinensis
CCCTCCTCCGGACGGCTCCCAGCATCCCGGCGCCGAGGGCAGGAGCCGGGGCAGGGCCGGGCCGGCCTCACTGCGCACCTGCCCGCCCGGCTCCTCCTCCTGCGGGACGGGGCTGGCCCGGCGCTGGGCTCGGTGCTGCGGCAGCAGATGCCCGTGCGAGCCTTAGAATCATCGAATGGTTTGGGTTGGAAGGGACCTTAAGGATCATCTAGTTCTAAACCCTCTGCCATCAGCAGCAGGGACACCTTCCACTAGACCAGGCAACCTGACCTTCAATACCTCCAGGGATGGGCCCTCCACTACCTCTCCGGGCAACCTGTTCCAATGATCCACCACCCTCATACTGAAAAATTTTCCTAATATCCAACCTAAAGCTACCCTTTTCTACTTTAAAACCATTACCCCTCATCCTATTGCCACCTGTCCTTGTGAACAGTTCTTCCCCAGCTTTTTTAGAGGCACCTTTCAGTTACTGGAAAGCTGCAATAAGGTCTCCCAGAGCCTTCTCTTCTCCAGGCTGAACAGCCCCAACTCTCTCAGCCTGTCCTCATAGGAGAGGAGCTCCAGCCCATTGATCATTTTTGTGGCCTTCCACGCTCCCCAGGGCAAGCCACCTCCCCCTGTGAGCCTGGTGCCCCGGCCCCATGTCCCCTGCCTGCTCAGGGCTGGAAGGGAGAGGAGAAGGGGATGCTTGG
>NW_010307335.1:735-41147 GCF_000700745.2 Antrostomus carolinensis
CTGGGGTGTGTGATTTCACCTCTGGAACGTGTTTCTGTTATTGCAGTGGTTGGGAGAAGGTGCTGTGGGAGCAGGAGGCTGGGCTGCTGGGGCAGGGGTGTGAGCCCAGCTGCAGTGGCTGAGCTGTGGGACACTGGGTGTATGCTGAGTGGGTTGTGCATGTTTCAAAGCTCTGGATACACAGGCAGAGTATGGTGGAACAAAAATTGAAAGTAAATAAGAGAGGGTGGTGAAACACTGGCACAAGTTTTCCAGGCAGGTGGTAGATGCCCCATCCCTGGAAACATTCAAGGTCAGGCTGGATGGAGCTCTAAGCAACCTTATCTAGTTGAAGATGTCCCTGCTCACTGCAGGGGTACTTGGACTATAAAGCCTTTAAAGGTCCCTTCCAAACCAAACGGTCCCTTCCAACCCCAACCGTTCCATGATTCTTAAATTAAATCCCGTACTCCTGAAGCTATCTCCTCTTACTAAAAGAGACTGTACCTGCAGTTAATACAGCAAGGAAACATTTCAGAAAGTGTCCGTTTGCTTCCAGCACTGGTGTTTATTATTCTCCACTTAGTACAATGGCTGAGTGCAGTAGGTTGTAGGACTGAAGGATGAGGTTGGGGGGCTGAGAAACATATAGATATCTAGGGAAGGTTAGATATCTAGGGAAGATGGATATATCCTTATGGAAGTTTTGTGATGGGTGTGGGGTTCCCTGCATTATGTACTCACTGGGTAAAGGCATGTTCTCTGCTGAAGGTCAGGCCAGATTTCCCTAATGGACCTTCCTGACTTTTGAGTTGTAGCAGGAAAGGCCATGCTCCAGGCAAAGGTGCATTCGACAAAGAAATATCAGCAAAAGATGTGTGTGTAATGACAAGGGTGTAAAAAGAGATAAGAGATCCAGTACAGAAGTTCAACCAGCAGCATCAGCTGTGATTTAAGACTTATCTGCCTCTGTGCTGAATCCCAGTCTGAGAAGGTCAGCTCCAGCCCACAGGCTCCTCCATCACTTAAATTCATTTTTACATCCTTTTATTTTGTGACTATTTAGTTGGCAGGTCTCACTTATCATGCCCAAGTAGTTCAGCCCATACTACAGATTGGGGGCTGTAGCTCCCCATCAACTCCCCGTTCCACTGCAGCTGAAACCTCTCATGCTCGTATAAGCGTGTGAACATTTTGGAGCATGTTGCACACCAGTATGTTTTGCCTTCATCCCCACCCTCCTCTGCCGACACCCTCCCTTCCTGTGTTTGTGTGCGGTGGCTGTGGGTACACAGAAACCTACTGCCGGTACAAAAGTCCTTTTGTTGCAGCAGGAGCCATTGGCCAGATTTCACTGTAGGTCAGCAGAGATAAGTAAAACCAATAGTAAAACCAATAGCTTTTCTTCAGCGAGTCCACATTTATAGGTAGAAATGGTATCTGCCATAAGGTGACATAAAGACATAAGAGCTGCAGGATCTGAACGTGTCTGAAAATTTGCTTTTTTTTTCTCCATAAAATATATCACCTGTTACTACAGAAATTGCCCTCAGACCATCAAGCACCACATGGCTTCTTCACTCAGTGTCTGATCCTCTCTGTGCAACTGTTTTCTCCAGCAAATGTCATGTTCAAGTGTTTTGTGAGTCATTTTGCTTGTTCATCAATCACCAACCTGCGGGTCACTGGCTGGCAGAGACTGTACCAGCCAAATCCCACGTCCTCCCCTTTAGCACAGAAACACTTGATAATCAATCTAAATCATGTGGCAGAGGGTTTTGATGTAGGAAATTAAATGTGTGCTCATTTATCAGTGATCTGAGAGCAACTTCTGCTGCTGGTATATATTACACAGGCAAAAGGCACCCTGGGCAAGACAATGATGGCAGGATTTGATCTTTAGTAAATTTACTTGCTGATGTTGGTTAAGAGCTATTCATGTGATGTGTGAATAGAGGCTGATGGCAGAAGGGCAGTGATGGAGTGGAACAAGTGTTTGTTGTGTTGCCGTGCTGATTGCCGCGGGGAATTTGTGTCCCCTGACCCCTTGCAGGCTGCTCTGCCTGCTCGCTCTGGGGCACTGTGGGGTTCTTCCCCTTGCTGGTCCTTCTCCAACACCCCGAGGTCTTGCTGGTAGCTGGGGAGTCCTAATGGTGATATAGTTACTGGCAGTTAAACTACGCCCACAATAATTTCCGAGCTTTTGTGGGTGAGTGTTGTTGACATCTGTGCAGAGCATAGTTGCCTGCTGTGCACAAAGAGGTATTAGGGATGGAGCAAATTTGTACGGAAGGGATCTGGGGTTAAAACAATCCTTTTGGTCGTGGTGCAACCTCTTACATTACTGCCACAGCAGAGGGGGTGGTGCAGTAAAGAGTAAAAAGCACTTTGGGTCAGAGCTTTACCTTCCTGTCAGCTTGATTTCCAAAAGGAAAAGGCTCATGTGAGCACAGACATGTGTGTTTATGTGCCCCCTTCATGCCCAAAGATATTTGACCCTGTGGGCCACTTTTGCCAGATTTACAAGGGGTGAGATCTTCAAGAGAAGCTGCTCTCAGTTCTGGAAAGAGAGGAGACATGACAGGGAAGAGGTCCCCAAAGGAGGGGACATGGAAGTGTGAGCTGACTCTATCAGACAACAGGGAAGGAACATGCCTAGTTGTCACCATCATGGCAGAAGCTTCCATCAGATCTTGCAGTGAACCACGGGACACAAGTGTGCGACATATTTCTTTCTCTCTGGTGCAGGGGCTGTGGGGGTGTGGTGTGTAAAATTGCTAAGTCACAGAAGTTGCATTTGATGGATTTAGCAAGGCTGTGTATGGCAATATGAGCATTAAAAGCCAGGTAGGATTGGCATGGAATTTCCTACTATGCTTAGTCTAGGACAAGTTGAGACTGATAAGAATAAAGCAGGGATGCAACCAATGCCTCTTTTATTGCTTCATATCCCATTTTAATGGGAAGGCTGTAATTAAGGGAATTCATCTCCAAGCTATGACCTCACTAGTTGATACTCCCATCAGATGATTCCTTAAAAAGAACTCATCAGAAATCAGGGAGTCTTCTGTTGCAGCTCATCTTCTAACAATGCAGTTCCTCCTGAAATACTGGTTTCCAGGCCAGAAACCTTGACTGGAATCCAGGGGGTAGAGCAAGACAACTTTGCATGCAAATAACCTCTTTAGCAACATCAAAAGGCTTTTCTTTCCCCTGCTCTTCTCTGCTCATCTCTTCTGGTCTGGAAAAAATTATGGAAAATACTGGGTATCAATTGTCCTGTATTAGAAATAATGGTGGAAGTAACCTGCTAGCAGGTGATGGAAACTTTTGCCCTTGGATGTCTACTAGGCATGGTTCCTGTGAAAACTTTCAGAACAGAGTTGCAATATTCTGCAATGGCTTTGTATATTTGAGGGCTCCAAGGAGCCAGCTGTTTGCTGCTTCAAAGAGAGGGTAAATCCTTCTTTCTGACAGTGACCTGATTGTGCAGGGGTTAAGGGAACTGCCCAGTGTTCAGATGATTGCAGCACTACATGAAAGGATGCTCAAAGCTTGAAAGACTGTACTTTGTTGAGCAGACAGCTTTTAATTCAGTCTGTCTCAAGGTAACCGTGTCTGCAGTGGCTGAGGCTGTCGTTTCATGCTACAAGAGTTTAGACAACACCAGTACAGAGAGTTTCCAAGCCCGTCACACCCATGGTGGGTTCCCACCCTTATACTCTCCTCCTTGTGCCAGTGCACATACCTGTGGGTCTGTGCTGTGGAGCTGCTGAGTGATTCAGGGTCATGAGGCCATAAAACACACCCCAATTCACTTCTCCCAGGGCTGTTAAATATTTTTATCTAGGTCAGTTCAGTGATCCAAGTCACTGTGGCCCCATAAACCATGTATGCTGGCAGAACAGGAATGGTGGGTTGGTGATGGATAGGAGTGGATGTTCAGCGGGCAATGGAGGCTTTAAGGCATCAGAGCAGCAGTGGGTGTCATGAGGTGAAGTGACATGTAATCAGCAGATCATTTGTTTGCAGACCTCTTATCTGCCAGATGTTTGCATCAGAACTCTAAATCAAACAAAACTCGATGTGAAAGGCACTCCTGGCTTGCAGAAGGGCTCACAGAAAGGGTCATTTTGTTATGCTTTTAAAATAATAAAACAATTATTAATGAACTGTTCTTCACATTGGTGAAAGCACCTTTAATCTGAAGATATAAATGTATTTAGAAACACTAGGAAGAAGAATGATGTGGGCCTGTATCTTTGATGCTAGTCCCTGAGGGTTGTTTGTCCAAAATTCAGTGTTGAACCCTGATACTCGAAGCAAGTATTGCTTCTGGCTCCAGGTGAGACCATGAAGCCTGTGAGCGTTTGGCACTTCTTAGGGCTGGTGTTAGTACTGGGGTTTCCATGAGACAGCAGCTAAAATTAGTTTGAAAAAAAAAAAAAAAAATCTTGGTGGAGGAAAGGATGAAAACCAACCAGCCTGGCTGGTATCAGTGGCTGAGTCAGGAAGAAAGTCCTGCTTTCCTCTCTGCCATTCCTCGTTGCAGAACCATGTTGAAATCTTTAAACATTGGGCAACTTTTAACCATCAGGCAAATAGGCCTCCACAGCAGTATGTCACACAGAAAACTGCAGGCACATCATGTGTCCCTTGACTTAAAGCACATCAGAAAGATCAACAGAGCTGCCTGGTCATGGTGTAAAATTCACTTCCAATTTTATGTGAAGAATCATTTTTATTCCTCTTAAGCTAGGAAGCTGTTACCATGAGGAAACCTTGGGAAAAAGCTATGAAAGGCAGCACCAGTTACAGTATTTTGTCCAGAGGTGATGAAGCATAGGTGCTCCCACTCCCATACAGCCATGTCAGTTGTTTCACCCTAATTCCTCAGCTCCCAGAAGGTCTTTTCCCCTTGGTTCCTCCTGCTCCTTCTGCAGTCAACCACCACAGCTGATCCTCAGATGCTTTTAACGCAAATCTAAGAATAGTTTCAAGTGGAAATTTAGAAAAAAATAGCAAGGAGAATCTCCTGGAATAAAAATCTCCCTGTTGAGTTGACAAGGCTTGTAGTAATGTGAGGAAATTAGCTCCTCAGTTTAGTTGTGCTTTGAGTAGGGCCTGTCAAATTCTATTAAAAATTATCTCATAATTTTCCCTCCACCAGCCCTTTTATACTAAAAAAAGTTTTCAAATGGAAGTTTGTTGTGGAAAGATGTTTTTCTCAAAAATAATAAACTTTTTGATAGAGAAATTTCTTTGTTTTGTTGTTGGCCAGAAAGCTTAAATTTTTTTCTTTGGTTTTGACAAAAGCTCAACATTTTTATCAACAAAATGCTGCCATTATTCCTCTTATGTTTTTCTTTGAGTTGGGTGCAGTTAGAGGTTCTCCCCAAATAATAGTTATGGCAACAATGATGACACCACAAGGTAAAGTCTGCCCATTTCATGAATGAGCCCAATTTTTATTTCTCTTCATCACAAAAGTCATCCCACATTTGTTGTACACACTGTTGGTTGCTGTGTTACGGGACATATCACCATGTACCAGATGCTTTATTCTTGCAGAAGCATTTCTAATGGAGATGGAAGCTTCTGTTAGCTGAATTTTAGAACAACAGCAAAAAATAATAATACAAAACCAAAATATCATCTTCAGCTGCATAGCAAATATGGATCAAAAATTTAACACCGTATCAGATCACGAGCGTAAATATACCTCACCATAAATAAAATTAATTGTACAAAATAACTCAAGCAGCTTTTCATACAAATATGGTACATTTGACAAGAGTTTTTGAGAATATTTTCTTGGGTTTTTTACACCTTCAGTTCTTTTTTCTTTTGTTCTCAAACACACATGAACCTACTGGACTGGAGTAATGCAGGAGAAAAAGGACTAACATGTTGTTCAATGCTAATAAGTGCTGTCAGAGTTTAAAAGGAAAACTATTGAAGTGCTGAGCTTCAACTAGTTTGCTTCCCCTTCCTATTGTATCATTGAAAGTCAAGTGCAGCATCATCTACGAAAGGCACGTGCAGTGCCAATACTCACATTTTATAATGTCAAAGCCGGAGGGAACATTCAAATAACCTAGTCTGACTTCATTCATGACACAGGCCATCATTCCTCCCCCTTGTAATTCCTGTATCGAGCCAACAACTTGTCTTTGAAGTAGACATTCCAAATGGTGGCGGGCAAATCCCAGGGAGTTTGCAGACTACTTCAGAGTAAGCAGGAAAATGTAGGCAAAAAAGCAAGTCCATAGTCAGTGGACTTAAAAATATCCAGACAGGGGTCCACATTTCCCTAGGAAAAAAAATTAGGGGTCTGCAGATTGTAAAAGGCTGAAAATTACAGGATTAGAGCCTATCTGCAAGGAAGACTTCCAAACTTGGCAGAAAGTCTGCCTGACCCCGTGGAAACCTGTTACTATTTAGCCCTACTGTTACAAATTTGCTCCCCCTTTCCATTAACAATTATGATATTAAAAAAAAGGACAGGATGAAAAAAAATTCAATTTTCAGTGAGTTTTTTAAAGACCTAACCCTGGACCTCTTTCTCATACACAGTTAAGGAAGGTTACGGAAATGAAGCTAAAGACTATTTGCATCCTTTAGATAATAAAAGGACAGTAACATCAAATCTCAGAAATTAAGACCATAAGATTATTCCTAGCTGGTATCTCATACTACTTGAGCAACAAGGCAAAGCATCTGCATACACTCTACAGTCAAAAACACTTTACATTTTGTTCATGCATTTTGGACATTTTGCTCAAAACATGTAACCCCTCGAAATCTGAAGGGATTTTACATTTTTCCCAGCAAATCTGAGGCAAACAAATAGATTTCATCTACCTGTTCTTTCAAGTACACGCACCTGTGTTTTGCAGGGTTTCAGAGAATTATTATGGCAAAACTACAGCAAAAGAATGCAAAGTGATATTCATGTTTAGGTAAAATATCTCATGACTCACTCCAGACCTAAAAAGATGAAAACAGGCATTTAAATTCACCTTACTATATCCTATTTTGTCTAGGTAGCTGAGACTGGTCTTTGTGGACCAGTTCATCCTTTTGTAGTAACTTCTTGCTCATGCTGGTTTCTGTGAAGACTCCAACATCCCATAACAAGTCAGATGCAGTAGGACATTTAATTTGTGCTGTGCCCAGAGGTGGCTCTGAGAGCCAGACAGGAACTTGTGCCACCTTTTCAGCAACACTTTCATACCAAAATAACAAGCACTTACTATTTAGATCAGGAAAAATAGGATCTTGGTTGGATCTATCTTCCTCATATCTTGTTTTCCTCAAAAAATAAAGTGCTTGATTCTCCTCTTCCTTTTAAAAATATATATCTGTAGATACCCTCACTCCAGTACTGTAGAAGTGTTGGAAGATGATGGAAAACCAGAACTGACATCCTTGGTGGAAGAGTAAATAGAAAGCAAGAGCTGTGCGGTGTCATTGAGTCCCAGATGCTCTTCTGCTGCTCTTCCTCACGACGTGGAGGAAACAATTTGCCTTGCTGGGCTGGATCCTTCCCTGCCACTCAAAGACTTCCTGAGATTTCATTTTACTTTCAGATTTCTGTGCTGCACAATTTCCTCCCTGCAGTTTAAATGTCTGTCTCGGTAATTAAAGGAAACTCAAGGAGTGAAAATGTCCAGCACTTTTAACGTGTGGGGTATTTATTGATTATCAAGAGAGTAGGTGGTGGGCATCTGAGAGAACAAATTCATCCAACTCAGCAAGATCTCCTCTTGCTAACAGTAGTTGCTAGCTGTTGTTTCCTAAGACAAAATACTCCAGCTGGGACACTTCTACTAATTAATTGTATGTTCCCTCTGAAAGAATAAATGCCCAGGCTCTGCCTTTTTAACATCTGTAATAGCATGCAGTTTACAAGGCATGATGAAATGCATGAAAGGAATAGATATTATCACATCTGTATACCATAACAGCAATTATCTGCTGTGACCTGACTAAAGCTGAGAAATTAAAATATTACCAGTGGTGAGGCTAGCATCATTTTCTCTTGGAGAATGTGGTTTGATCTCCTTTACCTTCAAGCTTTGTATCACTTCAATGACACTACTGAGGGGAAGCAGGGAAGACTATGAGTTATGAAATCCTCCTCAAAGTTCCTACTGAATTTGTTCTCAATATCCAGGGATCATAGATTAGCTGAGTGGGAAAAGGAAACAGACTCCAGTGTTCCCTCTGAATGCCTTTAAACCTGGAAAATTCTGGGTATTTTTTTAAAGGTTATCCTGTATTTCACCTCTTCTTAACAATCACATCATTTCTGAGTGCTGGATCCTAAGCTCTGCTGAATAGTCACCATCCGCTGAAGAAAGATACTTGGTTGCTGTGCCACTAGGAATTTGTCTAAAAC
This sequence comes from Antrostomus carolinensis, assembly GCF_000700745.2. Classification (NCBI taxonomy): domain Eukaryota; kingdom Metazoa; phylum Chordata; class Aves; order Caprimulgiformes; family Caprimulgidae; genus Antrostomus; species Antrostomus carolinensis. The sequence goes on from NW_010307335.1 coordinate 9,119, forward strand.
AAGGGAAGAGAGCATCCCAGAACATACACAAATTACAGACCCCAGCTCTCATCCTTGGCTGAAGAGCAAAGATCACGTATGTTCAAGGTAACTACACTTGCCTTCTGTCAGGACCAGTGATTATTTCCACCCAAATTAATATGTTCAACACGTGAATGCAGCCTTTTCCATAGTCCATAAGAAATCTTGTTTAGTCCATGGAAGATGTGTCTTCAGGGGAGAACCCTTTGCATTAAAATAAATGGATGTCCCATAGCAGGGGAAAAGAGCATTTTCTCTTTCCCCAGCTCTCTGAAGTGCTGAGGAGTTATTTGGTGACTCCATCATTGCTATTCTGAAACCCACATGCCAAAGCTCCCTTTAACAGATGCTAGAAAGGCCGATGAAATGGCAGAGAGCAGGAAGGTAGCCCCAGCCTGGGGCATGCAGCCATCCAAGACCAGCCCAGCACAGCTCCTCTACACCCACCACTCGATCCTCAGGGTGCTGCTATGGGTGACATCCTGACTTTTTCCCCACAAACAGTGAATCAGGGGCTTGTCTTCAGACCCTTGGGCTCCATGGCTGGTGGCATGTCATTGGAGGGGTTGATTTGCCCCATTGCTTCTGTGGTGAGAGTCGGCTTTTGGTGCTGCAGACGTATGGAGCTCTTCTGCCAGGACGCCCACGTTTGGAGCTGACATATGGCTTCAGAGAGATGTGCTTGATTGGATGAATCACAGGGAAAAAACAGACCACTTCATGGAAGAAAAGCACATTTCGCCCACCCACCCAACCCACCCCCAAGTCTGAAAGCTACAAGTAAAACCGATGACAGGGATGGTACAGAAGAACATGCACTCAAACAGGGCTGATGGGAAGATGTGTCCTCGTGTGTAGTAGGCATACCCAGTCTTACTTTGTTGCCAGGTCTCATGCCATCGAGTTTACCCCTCCCAGCTGTTCTGGGTTCAGTCCCGTCTCCCTTCCCAACCCATGCGGGGTCAGTGTCCACACTAGCAGGTGGTGGCCAGCGACTGGTGGATTGGGGGCTGGAAGCAGCGAACATGCTCCACCGTGGAACTATCTGTTTCCACCGACTTCATGTACTTGTTCAGGATGGCAAAAATCTCGTTGTTCAGGATCTGATACTTCCTGATCCTGTCAGCCATCTTCTTCAAGGGCTGGAAGGATGGTGAAGGAGAAAAACAGCAGATGAAGAAAGTCTTATGTCATCTGACCAGCTAGAAAGTACCAATAAATCTGCCCTGCTGCTGAGAAACCTCTGCTAAAGTGAAGCAGCTGTTACCTGTTACTGTTCCACTTAGCACCTCCCAGGGACCAGTGACTCACTTTGTTATAAGGTTTGATGACTCAAGACAGAGTATTAACAAGGTCAGTGAGTGGTCCTAAGATAACTGATCTAAAGTCTAGACTCCCAACTGATTATTGAGAAAGCCACTGAGATCACAGGATGGTTGCTGGAAATACCAGCTTCTCTGCTTCAGCTTCCCAACCCTAGGAGGAAGGGAAAAGCTTTGGGAGAAAAAAGATTTGATTGTTAAGCCAATTAAAACCTTGGCCTCTCTGCTGAGACTGCAGATAGAAATCTCACAGCGAGTGTGCCCACTTTGAATAAGGTTAACAATGCACATGGTTGTCATTTATGAGTTTGAACAAGGCAAGGCAGAAAACAGAGAACTGTGCTGCTTTAGGTCTTTTGGGACCTGAAGGGTGACCTTCAACTTACCACGTTTTTTATTATTTCATCCTTCCCGTCCTGCCTCTGCACCTTCAGCAGGTGGTAGCAGAAGTCAAAGAGGTCAAAGCGCCGTTGCTGTCCAAGGAGAACAATGATAGAGCAACCTGCCCAGTTCAGACCATCTCCAAAGCACTGCCTGGATGGAGGACAGGGTGATGGGGTGGGGCGAGATGACAAGATAGAGTTAGATAAGAGAAGTCCTACCATGGCACCAGGAACTTTCCTTGGTGAATTCCTGGGGAAATCAATTTCAGTCCTACTTCTAGAAAGTGGGTATACATCTAGAGAAATGGAGATACACGGAATTACTGCAGGGTGCATCACAGGGTATGACAGATGAGGACCTAGCCTCTGACTTGGGTTGTTGGCCCATCTACCCATCTCCTTCTGCATGTCACCTCCCTTTACATTGCTCTTTTCCCCAGCTGTTCAAACCTCTCTGGGCATCTCTTTATGTCCATGCACAACACAGTCCTTTCATCAAGGACCCATGTTCCCCCTCTGCCTCTGCACTGGCTGAGGCTGTTGCTGCAGCTGAGGGCATCCCGGGGGCCACTAACTGCAGAACTGGCTGATGGACACTCACTCTGCAGTGAACTCGTTGGTGCCCACGGGGATGCAGTACACAAACTGCATGGCACTCCAGAGCCGGTGAAACTCCACGCACTCGTCCACGTGCATGACCCCGTTCGTCGGGGGTGGCCCGCGCCAGATCGGGTCCTGCAGATAGCTCCTAATTCGGGTCAGGATCACTTCGAACATGGACAGACCACAGCATAACCGCTCCTTGGTCAGCAAGTCACCCTCCCGGGCGATGGCTATTTGCTGAGGAGGAGGAGGACAGCCAAAGAAAGAGAAGTGACAATGTAATACAGACAGACCCTCTCACTGGACTCAATGCTTCCCGGTCTCCCCGGCTCTTTCAAAGTTAACACACATCCCCTGCAAGGTCCAACCTTACCTCTGATGGCTGCTCCCGTGGCACTCCCCGCCAGAGAATTCTCATCCCTCAAATGGAAGAACACTTAATTTTGTGCTTAATTATATTTCACCAACCTAAGTATCTTTTGAAATAACTACGTACATCAGAAAACAAAAGTTGAAGGCAAAGATCTGATCAGAAATACTGATCCTGAATTCTCCTAGCACGCTGTTCTGTTCTGTTAGTGCTACTCAGCGTTGCTGGGTTTAATTTCATGATCTGTGCAGATTATGGAAATAAAGCAGGAGAGAACAGGGACATTTTGCTTCCCAAGACATTGCCATCATCTCTTTAAGATGTATGTAGCCTATGGCTTTCTTGATTTCTTTTGTAGTTAAGGTTAAAAAGCTCTGAGGAAGATGAGAAGCCACCAGAACCTTAATACTGGAAAACCTATGGTTTATAAGAAAGTCAAATAATATATTTTTTTTTCCAGATGTGGAAGCGTTACCTGTGTGGAGAATTTCTGTGACATCCCCACTCAGATTTACATGTACAAATGTGGAATGGCTCCATTAAATAGAGTTCATTTAGCTTTTACACTAGATGAAAATTAAAATAATTTACTTAGTTTCAGCCCCACTGATCCCCCAGAGAAAAAAGGGGGATTTTAAAGAAGGAAGCAGGGCCTCCCCCTGGTACAAAAGCACTGACCCCACTAAGCGGGGCTGCGGTGAGAGCGTGGAGTTTGTTTGCTGCCCTGATATCCTCTTAGCTGCCCCATTTCCAGCAGTATTACTGACTTATTTTTGCAATGCTGCCAAAAATAACAGGGGAAGCGGGAGCTGAGTGCTGTTAGAGCCGTGCCCGTGGCTGTGGGAGGCTCCAGCTCTGCCATGCTCACCCCAGAGCAGCTGCCATGGAGCCCTGGCCCCACAAGGCAGAGCCTTTGACCTCTCTCACCACTTTGGCAGAGGCATGCAGAGCAAGCATGACATTTACTGACCCTCAGGATAGGACTTCCTGGAGCTTTAAGTAGTTTTTAAGCATTTGCTCCATTTCCAGCTGTCCCTGTAATGCTTATAAAAAACATCATCCTGATCAGAATCACAGTGGGGACTCAGAGCATCTGGTACAACCAGCAGGCACATATCCCAGCCAGATGTTAAAGAACATGAATTATGCTTGGTTTACTTGGGTCATTTTTATTCCACTCTAAGAAAACATGTATGTGCTTGCACATCCCCTTTCCTATTAGTTTATGCTGGCAGTAACCTAGAGCATTTTTAGTTTGGTGGCTATTGAAATTAGATATATTACAATTCCTGCTTGTGCCATAATTTCAAGGACGTTCTGGGAACATCAGACTAATTAATGTTCAACTAATAGCAAATATCAAGGGAAAGCTGTATTGCTGTGCAGAGGCCAGATTGGGTCTGGGATCCCTAGATTTGTTAAAGGCAGGAATAATATCACCAGTTTCATGGCACGCACTTGCATATGTTTGCTTAGCAAGTAAAGATTTATTTTATCCAGCTTGTTTTTTATAGCTAAAGGCTGTACACTTTCTCTTTCCTCACCTGCTCCAAACTCTTATCAGTGCAGATTAGTATCTACACACACTAGTCTATGATGGCAAAATGGGGACACAGCAGAAGTAAAGCTATTTCACATATGCATTAGGTGTTAGCATTGCTGTTTGCTAAGATATAGTGATAGAACAGGTACTTTTGAGAACAAACTAGTCCAGTGATCTTAGTATATAATTTCTAAGGAAATCTTAATCTAGAAAGGCATGTATCTGGCTTCTGGCTGTGGTGCCACTCATTTACACACATTCACAGACAGAATTTAGTTCTAAATTTTATCACCCTAAGACCAGTCCTTGACACAGCACTACTACCGTTGGGTAGTTATGTCATATGGTGAAGGCAGCTGGAGAGCTGTTAGTCTTGTGGCCAGGTCTGCCTCAGAGTCTTGGGTCCCACTGATTTCTAAGATCAGGAGAGGAAGGGTGCTTTCAAGATAAATGGTGAAATGATACCACCGTGCTGGCTCAACTACTCCCTCTGTCTTCAAAAGGAAAGGTTCCCATTACTTCCAGTGAAAAAATCAGACTGACCAAGCACTTTTGAAAATCCCTTTCTAAATATACCTATGATCAGCATTAAAAGGGAGAGGATTCCTTTAAGTGAACCACTTTGACCCTCCCTGATTCTTTACAAATCACCTATCAAACAGCTGCTTCTGGATTCCCAGTGCAAAACAATTATTTACAACAATCACTGACAGTTTTCCTGCCATTGCACAAATTCAGTTTTGCCATACCTCTTTTACAGCCTGTTAACTGGCAGGCTTGCAAGAACCATACCCAAAGCCTGCAAAGAATGATAGAGCCCCACCAACTACAGCAGCCTCTGGCTCAGCCCCTTCCAGCATGTAATTATATAAAATACACAGGGCCACTTTTTGTGAGAGGCATCTAACAGGCAACTTCTGCTCAGATTCTGGACAATTGCTAAAAGGCACTTATGTGTTCTGCAGGAAAAAAAAATCCTTTATGGCCTGTGTCCAAAACTGCATTTCCAAAATGCATGTCCAAAACTGCATAAGGAGCAAGCTGAGAAGCTATGGAGGCACCTATAGAAAGTGACTCTTGTGTTCATTTACACCTGAGCTCAAAAAAGATCTGGTACTCAACGGTACCTGTGAGGTGGATGTGGGAACAGTTTACAGAAAAAATAATTTTTAGCAAGACATGAAATACCTTTTGTTTTCATCATCATCATAACTATGGCAAGGATAAGCAACAAGTGGACTCTAATAGCAGATTTCAATGATGATTTTGCATGGAAAGAAGGAGAGATAGAAAGACCAACACAAAGACACAGAAACACAGAGGTGAATTCTTTTTCTCGAGTGTCTCCTTTAAAAGGAAGGCAATGGGAAGTGAAAGAAGTGTCTATGAAGTAAGACAAAGCCTTCAGTTATATGGCCAAATTTCTTGGTTTCATATGGTTTCCAGTGAAGCCAAGTTCAAAATGTCCTTGATCCATCAGAAAAACAAGAAAAAAAAATAACAACTCTGCCTGCCATAGATCTGTCACCACATACAACTGAGCATTCATTACTTTCCCTTGGTAGTAGGTTATAGAAAAAGGGTGTTGATTCATTAATACTTTGAATTAATTTTATCCCATCAACCCCCCTAAGCAGGCAGTAGAAGTTTGGCTATTGATATCAATGGAACTCAAATTTTGCCCATCACATTGATCAATCTACAGAGATATTTTTAACAGTACTCAATTCTGCACAAAAGAGATCTTTTCCAAGCTGAGACCCACCTCAAGAAGACACTTAAATGGAGCTGCAAATTTTAAGCATGTGTTGAAGCTCTAAGCGTTTGCCAGGAGGGAAACCATTCTCAGATGTATTCCTCAACAGGGATGAGCTTAAAAATGGACCACACTGCAGCCCTAAAATGGGATCCCCAAAAGTGATGGAAATTGGTTGAGTCAGGGACAGCTCTGCAAAGTTTCCCCTTGAACCACCCCAGTGATTCTGTATCTTTTTAAAATGAAGAGGAAAGAGATTTTGGAAGCTGTTCATATTCAGAGCTGGCTTCTAGCACAGTTGTCATACAGCTCTCTGCTCTCCAGACTGGAGAGAGCAACACACCATCTCTGGACCCGCTCTCAAATTTCCCTTCAAAGTGTCTGCTAGGGCAAGGATTCTGATTTTCTTGTCTGACTGATGTTTTGAAGGAAAAAAAAAAATCACTTTCCCGAGGCCATCTGGGGACTGCTATGAATTTTCAACAGCCATCCCTTTCAATGAAATCCTTACCTGCGGAGTGCCCAGCCTCTCTATTAAGGGAACCAGGTGAAGTGGGGCATACTTGGCTTCGAGACGCTTCATGCGCACCTCCAAGCGTTCTCCTTCTGTCAAGCGAGCAGCAAACAGTGAAATGAGAGGAGGAAGTGGAGACCCGCAATTTCCGCCGAGTGTGCTCAGAGCTGCCCCCCAGCAACCATCCAACGAGACTTTGGATCAGTGAGCCAAACCGACAGCAAATGAGGGAATCAGTGATGCAGAGAAGGGAGGGATGTGCGGTTGCAGTCTCAGCAGCAGCTTAATCACACATATCTAAAAGCATGTCCCTGTTACTCATCACTCCTGCTGAGACGGACATTTCATGCTGTCATTCTCCAAAGAGGCTGTGAAATGGCTTTACAACCTTAAGGGAACCCCCAAACTGACTAAGGTTTCAGTCTGTAACTAGGCTACAGAAAATGCACCCTTGGCACTTGTTTCCACCTGAATTTTGGCTATATCCACTTATCTATTTCAAGAGGGAAGCAGGGCCAGAAATAATCCTCAGCAGAAATGGGAGAGAAACAGCTTCTGGGTAGAGACCTCTGAGTCTGTCCACTGCTTCCCTCTTAGCTTCTTACCTTTGATGTAGACCCTGGGCAAAATATTTTGGAAGGGAGCAGCATGCAGCAAATCACAAACTTCTTCCTGGGACTGAGGCAGGAAGAAAGAAAGATAGCGTAAGTTAAAAAATACCTACAGGGGTTGAGTGTATGGCTCAGGGGCCTGGGCAACACTACAACAATTCATGTCTATGGCACCTATTCAAATCCAACCCAGCTCAGGAGTAACTTCAATGGTTTGAACCTAAACGAACTAAAATTGGAAGAAATACCTCTCAACTTAAGCCAGGGAGTTTTCTTAATTCAAATAAGTTACTTCCTTCCTGTACAAGGCCAGAGTTTTATATTTCTTCTGTCCCACTTGCTAGCACTGCAAGTAAGAGGGGATAAAGAACATGGAGGTTTCAGTTTCACCTTACCCTTGCTGTTTATTTTTACAGTGCCCAGGTGAAAATTACCCTTTGGCTTCATTATTTGAGGATGTGTACATGTAAAATATACTGATGCATGGCTCTATTACAAATAGGTACATAATACGTTGGTCTGAAATGTTATTTGGTTGTTCATTTGGTGTTCTCAGCCAGGGCTATCTGACCAGAATCCCAGTGGTGTAAGCACCAGGGAGAATAATATAGAAGTCCAGAGAGGAATAACATCATGAGATGCCACCTGAGAGAATGCATGCCGATGCACTTGAGAAAAAATAATCCCAAACACAGATGCACAAGGAGGAGAAACCTAGAAATAGGCAGGTGGAGACTGAGGAGCGATGGCTGACAATACATTGTATACAAGTCTGCAATGGGAAACAGCAGCAAGGAAACCAAAGCTGTTTAACACAGAGGCATTGCGTCACAACAAGGCATTAGTTTGCTCCTACAAAAGTCTAGTTCTAGGACATGCTTTGAGTTCTGAGCTTATTGTAGAGTTTTAGACACACTCGAAAGCAGGTCATGAGAGCGCAGCAGAAGATATTTGGGGGCCAGATGGAATGACTCAGCTGGGTCTCTTTGGGATGCACGGGTGGATACCCCACCTCCCAGCCAAGAGGGAGAGGACAGTGTAGCGTGGAGCTGCAGGAGGCTGTACTGGCGCATGGATGCTGGGATGAGAGCGAGTTTGTGGGAGTGCAGTTTGTGACACAGTGCTGGAGGGACTGGAACAGTCCGGGGTCCCTCTGTGGGCAGAGAGATGCTGATGCTGAGTGTGCCTATCATGTTTGCAAAACACCATTTGTTCCTAGATGAATGTTATTTCACTGCTGTTTCCCTCTGATAAAGGGAGTATTTTCAGCATTTGTAGCCTGCATTCATCTGATATCTGTCCCAAAATCAGTCATGTTATTAATAGATCTCCTCCCCAAGGCCCATTACCTGAGAGTAAGAATTCTGCTTAGAAATTTAATCCCAAGAAACTCCTCATTCCTCAAATTTAAACATTAAAAGGGAATAGAATGGATCAGACTGTGCATCTTCACTAAAGCAGTCTCTGCCAGCAAATACCACCAGTCTTAGATCATTTTGACAGCTATGAAGATAACTATGCTGTAAAAGCAATTGCTTCTGCTGCATAAGAGCTCCGTTAGAGGGAAAATCTTGTTATGTGATGGCTCTACACATCTGACATCTTCCAGTGAGCAACAACCTATGCCCACTGCATGCAAAATGGCTTCATATTCTGAATCTGTTTCTGTGTGGAAAAAACAGAGGATCAGAGAGGGAGAGCCTTTGACTGGCACAGAAAGTGGGCAGATGTGGACTTTGATGGGCAGCCTTCCTAAAGGGACCCTGAAATTCTCACCGTCTTCTTTTCTTTATTTTCTGCTATTCTAAAATGCCAGTATACTGCTGATGTACAGCTCCTGGGACTGGAGGAACATTTTTGCATCGAAATTAAGGATTTCTAAAAGAAACCACCAAGTCTCCATTTAAAGATGGGACAGAAAAAGCAAATGCAGTACATCCAGCATAAAATCCAACACCGAGAACAGCAGAAAGCAGTGATGAAGCCACAAAAGGAACAGAAACTGCCAGGGTATAGTTGGCAACTCTGGTCATTCTATAAAATAAAGCCAAGCTGCTAGGTGGTATGTATCTCTACAGTTTTCTTAATCCTACGCAACTACTGCTCACTGAATGTGTTTGATACACCATATTGGGAACTAAAAGTCTCTATATCTGGGGATAAAATGCAAAGGCAAGGGCAGAAATATCCATTTTAAGGACAGGCAGAGATCTTCAGTTTTCTCTGTGCTCTATGGTTGGATAAAACTTGGAATCTTTCAGCTTCCTTCTGGTTTTGCTCTGAATAAAACTTTCTGGCTTTGCTTGGCAACCCCATCTTATTCTAGGGAAGCCTTTCTGAAATATTTCTGGAAAAACCGCAACAACTCTGCCAAAACCATTATGACATGAAATACGCATTTTTCATGTAAAATTGTTGTTGAACACTCTTCAGTTGGTTCTAGGCCAAACTGTGAGATAAATTCATTACAAAATAAATTTATTGTGTGAAAAACTAGAAGCTAAGAAGATGGGTGGCACTCAGCCATAGCCTTTGCCCTGTTCCAGAAAGAGCATCACACAAGCTGAGAGGCTGAGAGACTTGTGCACATGCAAAATACTTGTGCAGTGGGCAATACCAAATCACCACTCCAGCTAAGTTTTCAGTGAAGTTAAGTCATAAGAAATATATCATCAGCAGCTCTTCTGAGATTTCTGTCCTGTGGAATTGCTTTATCCTTATCATCATTAGAGTCAATCAGGTTTTTTTTTTTCATTGCACTGACACCCCAAAAGAGCAAAGGGCTCAAAGCTACTTCTTTACAAATATATATATCAAAAAGTATTTATCCCTGCCCCAGAGAGCTTACAATCTAGAACTAAGCTCCAGCTGGTTTTATTTCTGAGAAAAGCAAACAAGGGGTAGCTTTGGGTCCAAGAATTAGATCTAGATCTTCCAGTATTCAGATTCTCCTTCAGCAATCCCAGATGTCAAGTGACCAAGTGCCAGTATACACCATCCCCATGGACATGCCCACAGACCCCAAAACCAGAAACCCTGAGCACGCAAGAAGCTGGAAAGTAACATTTCCCAAACTCTTCTGCTTGGAGAACCCACTTCCACTTATACTCTTGAGCTGGCAATTTCAAGTACCATCTGTTGGTGCAGGGGTTTTGCCTTACCAAAGCCTGCTCGATAAGGAGGCAGAAGAGAATGGCATTGCCCACTTCTCTGAGGCTCTGGAACACATCGGTCTTCAGCTCTGCATACTCAATGATGTCCTTCAGTTGATGGTGGAAAAACTCCAGGATTCCTTAAAAGATAAGGAAGGACAGTCAGAAAAGAGAGAGCAGAATCAGCCTCCAATAACTTGGATAAAAAGACAATCAGTGCCTGATATTTCCATAATCACAAATCACAAGCTGTAACTGCTAAACGGATAGGTGGAAACTGGCACTGGGGAGAACTAGCACGCAGTGTCTTACCCTGTTTTCAGTAACCCTTGGGAAATAGGGAGTAATTCATATGAAGTCCTTCAACTTCCTCATCAGAGGAAAAAAGAGGTTCAAGACTGTAATGAATATCTTGGTGCTGGCTCACATATACCAGCCAGAGTTTCCCCATCCGACTCAATGGCAGACTGCAGTCATGCTGCAAAAAATCTTTGCATCAACTAAGCAGAACTTTTGAAAATTATCAGTGAACCCACAACAACAAAATCTTACAAAATCCTGAAAACAAAACAGAAGATACCAGGAGATATTCTCTTATCAGCCATCTGTGTGTTCACAGGGAAACTTTCAACAGGAGATTTCCTGGAAAAGTTTTCTCTATGTGTTCCACTGTCAATAGTAAAGCAGGTGAAAGTGTGTCTCAGCAAGCCTGGCTGCATGTTGTGCTGGCAGGTCAGGTGCCAAACCTCATTTAATTATTAGTGTGTGCCTGAATAAATGCTGTACCAACACATGGGCAAGCTCTTGCTCAAGCATCTATCTGTAGCACCCACCTGGAGACCCATACTCATGTCTTGGCAAGCGGCATATCTTGGGCATTACTTCGATCAGAGTCTTCACATACTGCAGGATGGTGCCTTGTAGCTGTCAGAGAGAAAGGGAGGTTAAACTGGAATGACGGCTTCTCCTGGCATTGGTTTTGAAAGAGCCTGGTTGTGGATGGGTCCACATCTGACAGAACAGGATGAAACTTCAGCTGGAGTCCAAGAAGAACTTATTTAATTTGAATTTCACTCAAATATAAAATTCAGCCCAAGTGTATGGATTGAAGTGCTATTACAACTTCCTCAGAAATAATAAATCACAGTTGCATGGATTTTCAACTTCAAAATACAGCTTGCTGTGTTTGCATTGTTTGCAGCTGAAATCCAAACAAGGCTCAGTCTTAGAACCAGCTGGACTCGTGCTCTTAACCCAAAAAAGCATTTCACTAGAGCTGCTAAAAGAGTCATTCCCCTCCACAGGAAATGCTCCTTCCACCTGAGGATTCCTAGAATGATTCCTAGATACTCAAGAGTTTAAAAAAGAATTTAAAAGCATGTATAACAAGTTTCTGCAGATCCAGTGTTTTGAACTAATATGGACAAGAGCAAAGTCTATTTCTTAGTTAAAAGCACTTGCTGTCATTTGGACTATGCACCTGCATCCTGTATACATGATATGGGATTATGCACTAAAAACTATTTAGCCAAACATAAAATCTTTGTCTCTGTGCTGAATGCTCTCATCTTACACACCAGCTACAGCATTTTCAACTAAGTGACACAAATTACATCTTCTGTAGCTATGTTGCTTTCCAGTAGGGAAACTGGATATATGCTTGAGATTTTCAGTTTTACATTGCTTTGTTAGACAAATTCAAAATGATATAATTGCAGCCAAAACAGAATTTAAATATTTATAATGAATGAAAATCATCTTTCCAGTAAAGCAAGGGTTTTAGTAGAAAAGCATGACCTGAAAAATTATACATTTTTGCACATTCTCTCCTCCCTTCTTAATGCTCAGTATTGTCAGTGCCCTTAGGGAGCACATGGGATCATTTCCCTGTGGACATCACATTTCTCTTCTGAAAAAGAAGAGAGAACTAGAAAGCAGATAGAGCTATTGGCAGCCTGGCTTCAGAATGCCTGATGGAGATGGACAGTATGGCTCGAATAAGGGCTCACCTATAGCAGGAATTCTCTTATAAAGACTAAAAAAGTTGGTTTCAGCAGTTTTGCTGCCTGCTGTCTACCTCCCTGCAGCTCTCCAGGGGTATCACAAGGCAGTGAGCCAGAGTGCTCCTGTGCTATTACTGAGCATGAGCGCGTGCCTTGAAGGTCTCCCAGATTGCAGCACAGACAGTGCTGAGGGACTGTGAGTGCCACGTCCCACCCCATCTTTTCCCAGTGGCTTTTAGCAAAGCAACTCCACCACCCCCAGATACAGGCAGCTGATCACAGTTAACTCTTTAAGATGGTGGAAACACTCCATCATCCCACAGGAATCAGTGTGATTCCTCAGTGAAAATCAGATCGTTAATACAAGTGTTTCAGTGTGGATGAAGGGACATCAAGGTGCACAGATGTGAACACCCTGGACCCAGAGCCCAGGCTGACTGTCCAACCTGTGCCTCTCAAGGCACTGAGGTTTCTCCATCGCCAGGGTTAGGCTCAGAATTACCAGGCTTTTGACGATCTTCAACAGCTCTTCCATGACCACTGCGATGCCTTGATAGCCAAGAAGCCTGCAGATTGTCTTGAAATGAGGTGGCCCCACAAAATTGCGGTAGGAGCTATAGATGTGACTGTAGGCAATGTTGAGAGGCTGAGAAATTAAAAACACAATGACAGTTAGACAGGAGCATTTACCAGACCTGTAAGTAATTCTCTTATCACAGTACTATGTTCCATCACTTCAAATAATTTTTAAGGAAGAGAAGGAGAAATAATTATACCCATGACAATTCCCATTTCTTCTATTTCTTGAGGTAAAGAGGAGATTGCTCTTCTTCCTATGTAGTCAGATATATTCTAATCTCAACACACTGTCACGTCACCTTTATTATCCTGCTATGTAGCAACACCACTTTCATTTTCGAGGTAATTTACTCTCCCATACATTCCCAATCAAGGATTTCAGTTCACTGGCCCTTTGCTTCTTCAAACCCAAATTATTCTCTACTAAAATGAAAAGTTTTATGTACCAGTAACTAGATAGATTTTCCTTCTATGAGCACTTGCTTTAAATGAGGCTTATTAAGAAAAGTAGGCATTGCAGCATCTGAACATAAGAGCAGTTGGAAGAGACACAGAAAAGATCCTTTTTGCATCCTGCAATGCTCTACACCAACCTCTGTACTTAACAGACATTCCCATGGGACTGTGAAAAGGGCAAGAATCTAACCCTGGTCTAGGGAGAATAGCACCCAGGGCTCTGGCCTCCATAAATTTTTAGCAGCAGTAAACAGAAAGTGATTTCCAGGAATGTACTCTATCAGCATAAACTTGGAAATGTGGAAATTGCTGCAATGTTTTCTCACTGGATCATTTATAGGATCCATTTGGTGTGAGGGAAACAGAAGTAGGGGAAATTAATTCACTTGTGTGATCTGCAAAAATCAACCTGAAAATCATACTTAGCTGAGACACCACATGCTTGGCTCAGGCTCTGCAACAGAACTGTTGGCATCATGATTCAGCCCAGCAGAGATGGCCTGCAGTCTCCCCCCACAACATCTCTAACTGCAGCCTCAGTAAACAGCAAAAAAGCACATTCTTGAAAAGATCCTGGCATGTAGTGCCCCTTCCAGCAAAACACAGATAAACCCCCAGCTCATGCTTACCAAAAGATCTTTCTTAAACAAGGATAAGAAAACAAATTAAACTGTATCCCAAAGGGACGGTGCAAGGCTGACTTTGCTTCTTGTGTGAATGCTGCGTATTAGAGGCACGCTGTATCCTTGGGCAGCAAGGAGCTCGCTTCACCCTCTTCATAAGGAATACTTGGTAATAACATCCTAATCTGTACAGCTAGATGCAGGACTGTTGCTGAATATATTCTACTGTTGCTGGATATTTAATATGTCAAGCATTGGAACAAGTTGCCCAGGGAAGTGGTGGAATCACCATCCCTGGATGTATTTAAAAGACAGGTAGATGTGGCACTCAGGGACAGGGTTTAGAGGTGGACTTGGCAGTGTTAGGTTTATGGCTGGACTCAATGATCTTAAAGGTCTTTCCCAACCAGTAATGCAGCCAAGGGAGTGGAGGAACCAGTGCACTGAAGAGCTTAGGGTAAAAGGGAACAAGTGCTGATGTAGCACAACAGGATAAAATGGTGTCCATCCTCCAACACTTGCAGCTCTCCCCACTTGCAATACAGCCAGCTGAAGGCTTCAGTTGCCTCCAATTCTGACTCACTACCTCAAGATGTACTGTAACATTTCATTTGAGTTACTGATGAGTTACAAAGTGAAGAAGTCATTTGCTCGGAACCAGAAAAGTATTTTATTTTGTTCTCAGATACAGAATTTCAGTGGACTGGTGTATTGATCACGCTTTCACAGACTTGACAGTTGCTTTAATCAATTAATTCATTGTCCCTCATTTTGTTACAGCCCCACTGCTTCGGTCCAGCAGCTTATTGCCTAGTCTAATCCATAGGTGCTCTTTGAAAGAGCTAGCAGAAAGAAGGCACAGTTAGAAAGTCCCCTACTTTTGGTGAAATACAATTTCAACTCCTGGTCCTGGTGGGTGAAAAAAACCCTTTAGTACTATTATGCACAGAAAGGCTACCGTGGATGCTCTGTAGTGCATTCTTTCACAACAAGCATGAACTTTCTCTCCCATCAAAACTAAACAAAAGGGCCCTGAATAAGTGCAGGCAAGAATTTAAAAACTCTTTTGGCAGATAGAATCCTACTTTCAAAGCTCTTTGGGTGCCAACTCCTCTTAGGAGAACTGCTTTTGAGTATTCTGCTTAGGTTTGTGTCTCCATTGTTAGATAACCAAGTCTTTAAAAATCGATTTGGTAGAGGCTGATCCAAAGCCACTAGATACACACACTCATACATGTGAAAAAGAGCAATAGTTTGTTTTTTAAAGTGTGTCTGTTTAAACAAGGCCAGGTTGGATGGGGCTTTGAGCAACCTGGTCTAGTGGAAGGTGTCCCTGCTGATGGCAGGGGGGTTGGAACTGGATGATCTTTAAGGTCCCTTCCAACCCAAACCATTCTATGATTCCATGAAACACCAGGTGACATCCAGCTGTAATATTTGCCAAATGGCCGACACGATTATCCGAGAGGGAAGCCAGGAACCTCCTGTGGTGTTTTGTTCCTGTGGCTTTTGCAATGTGTCGTTGCCCTGAGATGGCCTCCCCGTAGGCTCCTTTACTCTGTTATTTCCCCATGGTTAGCAAACCGGTGGCTAGGGAGGAACTAAATATCCCCATTTCAGTGGGCTCATGAGCCCACACTCATTTGTGGAAGCGTCTTTGCTGCTCCACAGCTAGGAGCCAGGTCTTCAGCCTGTGCTTGTGCCGTGGTCCCTTGAGATGGGCCACCATCACTACCCAGTTTTGGAGCAACTGGTCTCCACAGATTTTCCCCATAATGGGGCTGACATTTCGCTGTACGGTCAGCGAGCGGCCAGTGTTGCCATGCAGCCGCCCACCTTGCAGCACTCCCTCACCTCTCAGCCAGATAATGGGGCGGGAGAGCAGCTTTCAAGCGGGCTTTTCCTTCAAGTGGGGGTCTCAGCAATAAGCCTGATTGTGAGAGGACACATTTTAGGACGTGCATTGGCTGCAGTTGAGCAGGATGATTCATCAAGCTCTCTGCAGAGCCACACAGTGCATTAGCAGCAGGCTTGTGTCTAATAATAATACTCTGCCAGCAATTAAAAATATAACTCCATTTAAGGGTGAGATACACAGCTTGGGGTAACGACTGTAGGATGTAAAAAATGACACCAGTGGATATTTTAAGACAAAACAGCTGAAGGTACAAGCTGGCTGCGTGGCATAGCTCACTCCCCCGCACGGGGTGGCCACTTCCACCCCCTCAGAGAGCAGAAGCAAAGCCCCTGGTCTCACCAACTCTTGAGAGGTTTTTCTGTTCTCAGGAGTAGCAGCTGCTGAAGACACTGTGGAAGGTTTGTCCCACCTTTGGTTTGGGGCCAAACAGGCAGGTTTGGAGTCTGAGAGTGCAGGTAGGCTGGGATTTGCAGCACAGGGCAGAGTTCCTGGTGTCCCACACAGCCCAAGTATCCCACCGTGTGCCCGGGTCTCAGGGACAGCCATCCGTACTTGGGACCATATGGGGTCCCCACATTGCTTTGGGAGTTCATGAGGTTACTAGGGATGCTCTAGAACAGATTCAGCAGCAAATGAAGCAAAACAAGAACCAGTTTCATTTCTACATCTTTGAGCTTGTTGTTGGCCATCACCCAGACCTGTCTGAGCTCACCTGAGGGAAGGCAGGGAGGGTTTTATCCAGTAAAGCAGATCAGAGAGAGATATAATAGACAGATAATACTGTCTGTGCCAGAATCTCTTTAGAAAAATGAAGAACTAAAAAAAAAAAGGAATACACTTAGAGGCAAAAAAAGACTTGCACACAGCCCAAGACTAGTCCAGGCTCACAGCCAACCTAACTTCAGTGTGACAGCTGAGATGGTGAAAAACAATTCTGACCAGAATTGTCAGAGAAGGCTGTCTAAAAAAGTCAGAGGCAGGTTTCTAAGTTGAACAGCCTGAATATGGCCTGGTTCCTTCCTCTGCCACAAGAGTGAAGGTTTTCACTCTCCATATAAAGCTTTTACTATATTCAGCTCTATCAGCTGGTTGCTAAGACTTTTGTGCAAAAAAAAAACCCCAACATATTCCTTAGCATTGGATGGACAGGACATGTGCCATGCAGCAGGTATGCTATATACTGTATTGAGACTGTGTCTGTGTATATTCTGTGTGTAGAGGCTGTGTCAGTATATATTCTGTGTCTCAGCATAATGCCTCGTTGTACCAACTGCCTTTTTCAGGGACTGTACACACTGCTATCATTTACAACAAGCTGATGGCCACGGAAAGCCAGGTAGCACAGCCCATGCAGCTGGTTGGAGGGGATCAGCAGCCCCCACTGCCAACACCTCCCGCACCAACCACAGCTCCTTAACGCCTTTGTGCTCTTGCTGCAGACACAGCAGCAGAAAATAGAGTGGCTCCATCCCGTTCACACACCGTAACTATTTTTACAAGTGCCAGCAGCGTGCACTGTCCTTCAGGTTACATCTGCCTGCACACTCGTTAAAAAAGGGGGAGCAAATTCAACCAGGGAAAGGGAAATAGGGATTTCCAGCGAGTCTGGCATGACCCTGGGTCCAGCAGTGCCAAGAAAAACAGACACACTCATGAAAATACATAAATGAAGCCCAATCTAAAGCATTTGCAGAGCTAACGAGCAGTAAGTAGTGGGTTGCTGGTAATTTTGCAGCTTCTTTATCACAGACTTGGCAACCTGCTGTGTTTTATAAGTGGCTGAATAGCAGAAAATGGCTCGGTTTCTGCTGGCCACTGGAGCATGCCCAGGGTTTGCATCCTATGGTGAGGAGCAAGGGGTCTCAGGCAGGGCCACAGCCAGGTCCACCTACAGATATGGGGAACAGCAGTGCTGGAGCAGTCCTGGCACTGGCATGGTATCGGTGTCTCATCTTGGGAAATGATGATTTCAAGCTCTTTACCTGTGTAAACTAGTGCAAGCTTGATTTTGGGAGGAGGTAACACTAACACCACTGAAAGCTTTGCTGCAGTTTCCTTTGAGCTAGTGGGACTGATCACTGCATGGAGCAAGGTCAGCAGGACCCTTTGCTAACCTAATCCAGCTATTCCCATTTTCCTCCTTTTCCTCTCTTCCTGTTAACACATCTTATTTGTGAACAACTGAAATTTAATTTTGAAGCAACTGAAAATGCTGATAAATTCAACAACCCAAATGCAGTAAGAAAGCAGTTTTCTCATCCAGTTGTTACCATTTTGTGTAATTCACCTTTCTGAAGCCCAGATTTGTATCCCCAGCTCTCTCCCTGCAGGCAAGGATGTACTTTACCCACAGCACGGGGCCAGCTAAGAGCTCTCTATCTCCCTGCTCTTGTTAAGTAGGACCAAGCCATGTAAAAAGCAGGAAGCCACCTGGGAACATTTTCATTTCCATCCCTGCCCATGATGATTTTAATCTTTGCTCCTAGTTTTCAGCTTGCTGGCAGCTGCAGCTCACTCACAGAGACAGAAGGGAATACAGATCTTGGAAGACAAAATCAAAACATCCAGAACTGCATAAAATAAATCAAAAGCAAGGGCCACAAATACTCCCTAGGCTTGTAATAGTCCCTCCTAATGCAGTTTGCATCATCTCATCACTGTTGATATTTAGAAGATCTTTGAAATGCTGCAAGCACCTTTCCAGCAACAACATGGAATAAGTAACTCCAGACAACCCAGCATTAACATTTCTACTGGGAAACTTCCTCTCTCAAACACATTTTGGTTTCAGAGAGCAGCAAGTCACTTGTTCAGAGCCTCTCCTAACCAGGCCCAGTGCCACATCTGTCCCCAGTGCCACTTCTGACCCCCCTGGCCACAGACTCAGGCTGATCCCCTGAATGTGCTGGCGCTGGCTTTGCCTCTCCCTCTTGCCCTCTTTCCAGACTGATGGGACATCCCCAAGTCACCTGTAAGGCAGGGGCATTCAAAGAATAGCCTGTCTTAATCACATGGGAGTTCAGGAGGAGGTTGAGGTCTTTGAAAACCCAGTTTCTACTACCACACAGCTTAGAAAAAAATTAAAAAGCTAACAGATATTGCTGCAGCATCAGGGATGAAGCTCTACTGCTCACTGGCTTTAGTTTAAATCAGTAGTTTAAATGTGCAAGAAATCGTAGCATTAAAGACAAAGCCCTTGGGTGCTAAACTCAATGGGAACTGCAGGTCAGGATCCTGTATTTCATACCATGTGCCAACGTGTCTCTAACCCCAGACACTGCTGGGGGACAGTGATGGTCTTGCTGGGTTCTGTGGACCAGGGAGAAAAACAAAAACCCCAACCAACCTAAACAAAACTACCTGGCTTGTTTTTTTCCTCCTCAGAGACACATACTGCTCCGAGGCAAAAGCTTTTAGGGATAACATCCCAAATCACTCTGAAGTGCCTGCCCATCCTTTCTCATTGGTTGCTATGGTGAGAGATGACGGAGCCCTGGATGGGTATAATACAAGGCAGCACACAAGGAAGGGATTTAGCAGAGGCAGGAGGGAGGTGAGCGGTGGGAAGAGGGGAAGGCACTGCTCACCCTGCTGCTCACCAGCACCGACCGGCCACCTCGGACCTGCCTGGGGAGGTAAGTGGCTGCTGGCGGCTCTGGGAGGGCTTGGTGGTGGGTGTGCATGTGGCTCTGCTCATCATGTCAGGATGGTTAAAACAGTCGTTGAGATGAGCTGATTTTTGAGTGAATTAAAGGAAAGTTAGTTATATTAAAAGAGAGAGGAAGAAGGAAAAAAAATAAACTGGTTCTGTTGCTCTTGTTCAGTGCACTCGGCCAGCTGGGAGAGAGAACCCTGCAAAGAAGCTCAGAGAGCACTGGGGGGAATCTAAAGGCGTGATGAACTAAAGAGATTCATGGCTGTTGCTGAACAGCAATTTGTTAGCAGTCAGTGTCTTTTACGCGGGGAAGACCTTTGTACTTATTATTCATATATCTGTATTTCCCTAAAAGCCTTGATTTTATATTTCACCAGTCTTCAGATTTCACATTTAAGATCCTGATATTACCGCATGAGATGCTGTAGGAACAAAAAGAGTTTATACTCTATTAAGCAACAAGTTAGGTACAGAATATGCAGCCAACAGCTTAAACCAGTGAATTAATCATTATGCATCTTTTAAAATGGCATTTAGGTGTAAAATCAAAGTTTCTATTGAAAGCTCCACAAGGCAAGCTGGAGCTAGTTTAATGATCAGTTTATGTTATAGCACTTGCAGTATCCTTTCTATTTCATGGGAAACAAAAAAACTCAAAAAGCTTCTTATATAGACAAACAGTCAACAAGAAGAGATTGTTTAAAAATCTAACTAGAATATAAAGTGTGCCCTATATCCCATGTGGGGGTTTTTTTGTTATGAAGCATGGTGATACAGTGGTCTGGGCACTAGCAGGATTCATCCTTTGTAATTTTAGCCATCTAAGACCTAGAATCTAAACTAGGCTCACCAGGTGTAGTTCTGGGTCCAGTCTAAGGGCCAGTAAAGCCAGTGGAAAGACTTCACTGATGTCAGTGGTCTTTGAGCCTGTACACAAATTGGGAAACTCAGCCTCTCCCTGCATCTAGTTTCAGGAGCATGATGAACATCGAAGTGCACAACATCACTTACACCAGTGCCACTGTCTCCTGGGCCATGAACAACCCCTGTCCAGAGAACTACTACCACGTCATGTACCGCCCCAACTGGAACAGCGTCTTCGCCGGCTATTTACGCCAAAACTTCCACCGCGAGGAGCGAGTTCCTCACCCCCTCAGCTCCCTTGTACTCCACCAACTCACGCCGTCCACCATCTACATCCTCTGCATCACATGCAAGAGCTCTTACCCCTCTGGCAACCACTGCACCACGTTCCACACTCTGGACAAAACCCCCCTGGTTTTTGGTGGCTCTAAGCGTGAACCTACCACCTCTATATGGATGGTGAGCAGCCTGCTGCTCCTCTGCTTCATTGCTCTCCTGGCTTATGGCTGCCTGCAGTTGTGGTCTGCACGGTGCCACCGGGCTGCAAGGCTGAAGCATCCTGACACCATCCCTGAGGAAGCGGGTGAAAGGAGCAGCTCACCAGAAGGGCCGCTGAGTGATGGACTGAGAGAGGAGCTTCTGGAAGTCCCCATGACCACTGTGCTAATGAGGAGCTCCAGTTTCATGAGAGAGAGTCCATATAGTTCCCCTCACTGTTTTTTTTCCTATAAAAATAGCGACGATAAAAGGGCCATCTTGCCGCAGCACAGCTTTCAATGAGAGCAAAACAAAGGTTTAGCGGTTAGGTTCATGCTGCTCTTTCCCAGCTCTTGCCAACAGGACTGTCTATGTGTCCACAGGGGCCGTTTGTCCCAGGGTAGAACAAGAGGTGGGGACATTGGTCACAGGGAGAAAGATTTTTGTCAAGTGAGAAAAATACTCTCATTTGCTGAGGGTTTTTGAAAAAGAAACCAAATCAGCTCTCTGGGAATGGCCAGGCTTGGCTGACTGTAGTGACATTAGCTAGTCTGCATCAGTGCTGTAGGTTCACTTCAGAGTCATGGATCAACGTGCACAAGAAATAAACTCCACTCAAGTGGTTTCACACTTGAGTGATCCTCCACTAGCATCACACCCCAAGCCCTCATGACGCCTGTATAAACAGTCATCACAGCCTGACAAAAGAGCTTTTTGTCAGTATAAGTAGTCTATATTGGCACACAAGAGTATGTTACCAATTCCCATTTTGAACTACAAATGGGATTCCTGAAGCAGTACCTTCCTTGGGGAGCTCCAACTCATTCTGCTCTTTATGCATTTCAATGGATGTGACTTGGTCTCAGCGCCAACACCAAGCAGAGAGTGGTGTCAGCATCCCCTAATATAGGCATGTTCTAGATAAGAATAAGGGAAAGCAATAGCAAAAGCACACTGAATCTGCTTCTTGCATGGCTTTTTGGTTTCACACAGCAACGTGACCCTGCATATTTGCATCCACCATTCTGTTAATGAACCAGTTCTTGAGTTTCTTTCTAAATAAATAAATACTTCCACCATCCACCCCTTCTGGCTGTTGTGGCTCATTTACTGACCTTGGATCCGTAGAGGTAATACGGCTGCACGTTGGCTGGCTTGTCCCGCTGGGGTTCCTGTGTGAAGGGGATTGCTGTCCTCACGAACCTGTGATGGGCATGGGAGATGGGGAGGAAAGTGGCCAGAGCTCAATTAACAGTGTTGAGCACAGATATGGCACAGTCTGGGATGAACTGCAGTTACAGACTAATTAGCAATTCAATCTGAGCTACATGAACTGGAATGCAAACTCCTGCTCCAATCTATTGGTGGTGTAAAATGTCAGTTTAACCTACCAAAGGTGAGGTTTCTTCTCATTTGGGGCAAGCGAGAAAGCCATATAGGAGCAGCTACCACAGCTCTGCTGCTCAGTAAACAAACCCTCTAAGCCAAAGTGCAGCTCAGTTGCTGCAATCACTGTCTAACTGTCGCTTGAATTGGTTACTAACATTTTCAAAGCCAAGGGGAGCTGGTGGGCTTTAACTTCATTTTAAATGTAATTGTAGAATCCCATAGGGAATGCAAACCTCACCGCAATGCATGTGAATTTTATGTGGCAGGTTTGACAGTTTGGAAAGAAAAGCAGGGTCCCCGGGTGCCCCCTGCCTTGCTTTTCCTCCTCACCTGTTGGTGGATCCATTGTAGCAATAATTAGGTAGAAAGTCAAAATTGAGCTCCCAGAAGACATGGAGGGTGATGCGCCCATAGGGTGCGGAGACGTTGTGGTTGGCCTCCCGGAACATGGCATCAAAGCTGTCCAAAGTCATGTGCTTGCACAGCAACCTGTGAGTCAGGCGATTTATTTCCAAAAGCCACTCAAGCTCCTGCAGCACATAAAGCAGCAGCAAATGCAACATATTACCAAGATGACAATAGAAGCAGCTGATTTAATTGCCAGGGGAATTAATTTACATCCACATCCACACAGAATTTTCCAGGTGAGGATGCAGCAAATGCTGAAGACATCAATTTAACTCAGTGGCTGAGGCCAATTGCACTTCTACTCAAGGGGGTCCTGGTCTAGTATCTCCTAACCTTGCATGAAGCAAAATTAGTTTGTTTCCCACTGAGCACTGGCTGGCTTTCACATCACAATCCTTTAAAGGTGGAAACTGGTAATTTTACACTACTTGACTCTGATGCTCCTGTAATATATCAAAGGCAGCAAATCCTGTACACAGGCAAACAATGTCTCAGCCACCTTCAGACAGCAGTGGGAATTAAAGTGAAGATTCCTTCTTCCAGATCACAGGACTCTCTTACATGAACTATGCAAAATCTAACTGCTGACTGTCTCCTTATGATTTATGCAGATACTTAATGGTCCAATAATAATGCAATTAAAGCTGCATAAATAGAAATAGTAGAGACTCAGAAGCATAAAGGTGGCTGGCTGAAACCTACTGTAGGTGGGACTTGAAGCAGAAGACAGCTGACTGTGTATCCATAGCAGTATGTTATTCTTTTTATTCATACTTGAAACAGTTCTTACCACAATGGATGTCAGGTCCTCGCTCTCAAAGCGGCTAATGGCCTGGTCTAATGATTTGTACATCGCTGCTGAGATGCGCTGGGTAATAAGCCTGTTCAGATCAATTGATCTACCCAGCAACTGGGAAAAGAAGAGACGATATTTGCATGTTATACACAGATCAGGAAAAAGTACTTTTTTTTTAAATTATTTTTTTTCCAAACAAACAGAAATTAAAACCAAACATCCAAGTCTGCTTAAATGTGAAAGTGGCAATGGAAACGCCTTGGCTGAGTTTACCATTACTTAAGAGGGAAGGAAGGAAACGTGGAGCATAACTCATTTTCCCTCAGGCCCCACACCCTGAGTGTGGTAGTGTCAGAAACAGGCTCAATCCTTCTCATTCCAGCACCAACCTTGACAGCCCAGCACTAGGATGCCAGCCACCAACAAAAGGATAATAGACTGAGAGCTATGAGTACTGGAGTCTACTGCCTGCACTGTACCTGGACATGCCTCTGCTTGAGCAGTGTTTCATAGCGGTTGGATGGTGGGTATGGAATGATCACCCCGTAATTCTTACATTCAGCCCGGAAACGTTTGTCCAATAAAACACTGAAAAAGGGAAGCAGCGTCAGAAAAAAAGAAACATACAGTATCAACTTATCTCTGGATCTTTTCCAGCATTGTTTTCATGCTTCTTTTCATCTTGCTCAAAATGCCAAGAAATTTCCACACACTAACAACTCTGTTTTCACTACTAAATCACTCTGCAGAAGTTCTACAGTCTGCTGGTCTGATGTGTGACCTAAGATCCTCTGTACTCTTCTGGCCATTACAAGTCCTGCTAGGGTATAGACAAGTGCATGTTCTTGTTCCTTAGAGATGGGAAGCTTCCACTCCTGGTACACAAACAGAAGTCAGGCAAGGCTATGTCTTCAATAGGCTTGGTTTGCTTTTCTGCTACTCTCACAAATTGTACCCAGACAGCTACTTAGGATGCTAACCATTATTTTCACTTTTAACCATGTCTTCTTGCCACCATTAATTCATTTTCCCTATCTACACTGGTCTGACATGGACAGCCAGCTCTGTGATACAGGGATCACTTATTTTGTTATGTCTACATGCAGCGACTACTCCCTCAGGGGAACCTTCTAGTTAACAGCAATTTGGATGCATCACTCATCATCAGCAGTCAGGTTCTCCTACCTTCCAGCCATTGCTTTATAATAGGCAAAGATCTGATCTGCCAGCTTGTACACAAATTGATCAAAGCACAAATTCACCTGGGGAAGAAAAAACAAGACATCGTGAGGTGGTCACCAGCACAGAGCAGCTCCTTCCTATGCATGCAAGATTAATCCAACTCAACACAGAGCTCTAATGTAATACATACATGTATGTCACACTATCTAAAAACCGCACTGCAGTTCTCACATGCGACAGGTAAGCAGAAAATTGCAGTTACATTTCTCTCTTACAGTTTCTGCACGTTCTTACAGGTCTTGGTCCCCCACCCTCAATCATCATTCCCTCTCAGGCATCTCCAGTTTCTCATTTTCCTCTGATGTCTCATAACGCTCTGCCCATCAGACATGCCTCCAGTGTCTGGCAGCCTTTGGCTTCCACCATTCCCCATGAGCACAGCTGAGCTGAAGCCCTCCATCATCAGAGCCTGTAAGCTCTCTGGAAACAGTAAAAACTTCTCAGTCTGACGGCATATTTTTTCAGGAGATGCTTATAACAAATTCACTGAACTGCTGGGTGGGGCTGTCAAACAGGGAAATGTGACCCCAGTGAGCTCTTTCCATACAGTAAAGATGAAGAGGACTTACTTCAGCTTCAATTTCGTCGTATAGGAACTGCTTTTTGAATTTGGTCAAGGCATAGTATGCACTGTCATTATAGAGGTCCAAGGGGTACAGTACGTACCTGAGGGCAAGAAGACAGATCATGTCTTAAATTAACTTTGGAGCATACCAGTGTAAACGGCAGCCAGTGCACATACCCTGCTTGGTGAAAAAAATGGCCTTTCTCTGATTTCACTCCTACCACCTTCACTCCCTCAGCCCCTCAAATACTCCCTCTCACTCGTTGTGTCCTGCTGGAAGCAGGTAGAACAGATCTGGATTTGTGCTGTGACTTGTTCAATCACCACTTGCTCCTTCTCTGCCCTTAGAAAAGCTTTCATCGTGCCCTCGCTCCACAGAGTGCTCTGACAATGGCCATAAAATGGAAAACAAAGTTTTCCTAATGAGGAAGATATTACGAACATAATTACACTTGCATAACAGTGATTCCTCTCATTTATCATGTATATTTTAAAAAAGTGTTTAGGTGCCTTAGCCAGGGCCCACATCCCTTTGGTTGCACAAGCTGTCCAACTGCTGCATGCAGATGACGGTACCACCGAGTTGTGCCCGCATCTGAATCGCGCAGTTGCCAACTGCTGGTTTATGATGCATAAGTGCGTGACAGTGCCAGGAAGCAGCCCGTGTGTGTCTGCTAACGAGGTATTCATACAGCACACATTCATGTGACAGCAAGTCAAGAAACATCTATTTTTTTCCTCCCACGTCAAAAAAAGACTGTTCATCACCAGCCTACCCTTCTGCAAAACAAAACCCCAAGCCCCAGCCCATGCACAGTCCCGCCGCAGCCCATCGGCTCTTACTCCATCATGGAGGGTTCTTTGGTCTCCAGAATATGGTCCGTGAGGATCCAGGGCATGGACATTTCGATGGGGAACTGGATGCGGCGGCCCATGGTCAGCTCCAGGAAGAATTCCCGGAACCAGAGCTGGGACAGGTCACAGCACTGCTGCAGCGCTTCTGAAAGGCAGAGGAGATCCCCCCAGCAGGAGGGCACCCACGTTACCCCCACGGGGACGGCAGCGAGGGAAATGCACAGGAGGCAGCTGCTGCCGCCTCAGATTAGACTGGTTTTGGGTATGGAATGTTTTTTCTAGGATGTCTCTATTTTTAAACCCAGACCATGTCCATGCTGTCTGAGCACTCTGTAATGAAAGAGGAAAGAAGGGATGGTTCCTTTTGCTCTTCAACTCCAGGGAGAACATTTCAATGGCTCAGAATTATTTTGGAAGATTTCTTCTGTGCCCAGTGGCTCAGAAGTTTGTCTGGGATGAAAAGAAAACTCCAGTCGTAGAAACTAAACTACCACTTATAACTATTTGCTATTGCTGACTCATTCATGTTCACATAATGATTACTGCCCAGAAACACACCTGAATCGGGGAGAAGTAGAACATTTGGGAAAAATCAAGGAAAATCTTCTGCATCAGTCAATGAGGAGCAAAGATGATCTACCTTTGCCTGCCTGAACATACAAGAGTTGGATTCAAGCCTCCCCCTGCCACAACCTCACCACTGATGTTGAGAAGGTGGGTGAAGAAGAAGGACTGCTTGTGGAACTCCTCAATGGCCAAGACTATTGGCCCATCCAAGCTGCTCCTCAGAGTCTTCTTTGAGCCACTCTTGTCTGCAATGAGGGACTCCAGCATGGTCCGCACCATGTAAAGCTTTGGAAGAAAGTTAACATGCAGTTACCACTCTGCAGTTAGACACCACCAGACACAGCCATGGTGTTCTGCAACAAAATTAACACTTCTCCCAGGTGGCTACTACTCTCTGCACCCATAAGCCACCATCATTCTGAGCTAGAAATAATTACACCCCTAAAAAAGGAGGCTTTGGGAACTATACAACGAACTAGGCACCAAAGCAACATTTAACAACAATAGTGTGACTACTTCGTGGAAGAGACCACAGAAACAGCTGCTAATCCACTGGATGGAGGACTCCTACATGGCTGTAAGGCCATTAAAGCCCTTCACAAGAGATGAAGATTTACATACCTGGGTACTTGATGGTCCTACTGCTCGTCGTGGGACTTTAATATCAAATCCACCTTTAGGATCCTTCTCACCTCTCAGACAAGGATCATTTGGAGGCTCTCTACCTCCCTCCCAGTCACAGATTGTCTTCCGAATTGCCTGAAGGACACTGGAGTGGGTGGGACAGGGAAAGTAGTGCTTAAGCTTGATTATACTTCAAGATTAAAATATACACTGCTGCACAAATATGGGAGGAAAAGTATCTGAGATGGGGATATACACTGTCATTACTGGGGGAGTCCTGCCCAAAAGTTACCTTGGATAGAGCTGCTGGTCAAGGTATGTTGGCTGGTTGTATACCCAGAGGTGTTTGCAGGGCCACATGCTTATATAGTCCAAATGTGTTACACAAATAAATACATGGGCTTTGCATGACATTCGAGAAGGACAGACTGACCTGATCAGAACGTTCTTCTTCTTCCGGACTGCCTGCCTGAGCGGCTCGCGCAGGGTGACCTGGGCAAAGTCCTGCAGGGCTGCATAGATGGTGTTGCGGATGGCTTGGTTAAAGACACTCTCCATCCGGCCCATCAGCACTTGAAGACCTTTGATCATGGCAATTACCTAAAACGAAAATTAAAATCAGATGTATTTGCTATTTTTGCATTGTATGAAGAGGTCCATAAATCCAACATTAAGAGAATTTGGGACTAAATTAATTCTAGTCAAGTAACTTAAGTCCAATAATTAGGTGGCTAATTTTTTTTCATTGTAGCTGCTTGATAGATCACAAGCTGAGGAGAGCATTTACACCACCAGTTTATTGCAAATGGTCCCCGTCCCTTGGCAGGCTCTGCTTCCACTCCTGATCTCTTGGTATCTTTAATAACACACAATTCCAGGAAACCACACATGCTCCACACATGGGTGCAGCTGCACAACTTGCACAGACCTACATCCGCGCCAGGGCACAGTCTTCCTTGTACAAGAGCACAGTGACAATCCCCAGCAGGGAGTGAGCCACAAAAATGAAGGCAATATTCAAACCACCTTGGGCTGTGTAAGGCAAGATGAAGGTGTGAAGGCTTCCCACAGCCAGGCTTGGAGGACTATTCCCACTGTCTACAGACAGCCAGACTGAGAGTTTATGGGTCCTGGGGACTGGCTGAAGATCTGTGTTTGCACAGCACCGGAATGTAACTCCTGATCTTGCTCCATGCTGCTCTGCAAACCCATGCCTCCTATTTTTTTTTCAGGAGCCCAGAACTCCCTTTTCAGGTCAGGAGAGGCTTAATACAGCAATATTAAGAAAACACAGGGATTCACCTCTGTCTTTCTTCAGCAGACAAGCAGAGCATAAGGGGAATAGGATCAGGAAAACAGAGGAGAATTGCTCTCATCATGCACTGGTGCAGTGTTTCTATCCCAGTAGGAGCTCCTAAGAACTCAATTTGCCCCTTAGTTCTGGGCAAACTAAGGGCCACAGGGATGTGGGAACCCTTAATCCCTTGACATGGGCCACAGGGATGAGGAACTGGCTGAGAATGGCGAGATGCTCTTCCCTTCTCTTCCCCTGACCTGAGGAATACAGACAGGAAACCAGCCCTGGCTGGTTCTTACTCTTGTGCAGTTGGTACCCACCTCCACAAAAGCAAATTTCTCTTCACTGGTGTAGTTGTACCGGGTGGCTCTCTCATATTCTTCTGCTGTTCCTGGGCAGTCCTTGTTACAGAATTTATCTGTAGGATGAACCAGCTTCCAAGAGTACTAGAAGATGGAAAGAGACACTGTCAATGTTGCAATGAGTAAGAAGCCACGCTGGAAAGACTGAAGAGGGCCCTATGCCAGGAAAACACTCCCTAGACATTACTACAGTTGTTTAACATGCCTTTGGGAGCAGAATTTATGCTTCTTACTGGCTTTATTATCACTGTATTGAATATTGGTTTTGTTCATTTCGGAGGTTGCCAGTCATATTGGGCTTTTGACATCCATGGACTTGTGTTGAGATGGGTGGAAATTTTCCAAATTAAGAATTTCTATCATAATCTGAATTACAGTTTTAGTTGCTCAAGACCCAGACTCATCCCAAACAGCTTTCAGTACTTAACCAAGTTGTTCAGGTTAGGAGAACAGTCACCCAGTCTCCCTCTAACATCAGTGGGGAGACCTCAGCACCTGCAAAGATCAGGTCCAGGGTGAGATGATCGTAGAATCATAGAATGGTATGGGTTGGAAGGGACCTTAAAGATCATCTAGTTCCAGCCCCCATGCCATGAGCAGGGACACCTTCCACTAGACCAGGTTGCTCAAAGCCTCGTCCAACCAAGCTCTCTTTCTCCATTTGTTGCAGAGGGTGTTCAGGGTCATTAGCTGCCCGATCTTAACATGTTTGTTAATTGCTTAAAGTTAGGTGGCATGAAAGCAAGTTCACTTTTCCACGGTCTTTGTTACATGCCATGTTAAAATGCTCACGTTTATCTGGGAAGCGGAGGACATTACAACTCATCGCTTCCATGGATGCACTCACCACTTCCATGACGTGGGCACTCCACTTGGACAGCAGCTGAAGTCCCCGTAAAGCGAGATCAAAGAGCTCCCTATACTCTTCATCTGATTTCTGGCTGTCCAGTCCTGAGCCAGTGACCACCTAGAGAACACCACATCACGTCAGGACTAGACTCAGCAACTTGCTGCAGAGGTTTCACTGAGCCAAACAGCAGCCACAGATCCATCTCTCAAATCCCACCTGAAATGAATTCTCTGTGACTTTACAATCAAGCTAAAATTGAGCATGGTAATATATTGTCCCTCAGGAAAAGGGACAATTTATTTTCCATGGAAAAATGAGTCTGACCTGTCACCTCAGAGCAAAAACCTGACTCTTTTCATTCCACCTTCCCATTCCTTTTTGATGGTCTAATACTACTGAAATCCTTGAGAGTCCTTTACTGGTTTAAAGCTCAAATAAGCACTTACAAATGCCAAAAAGAAAAGGGGTGAGAATGCTAACAATTCATTAAACTAACACTGGTGAATGAGGATCACCCATTCACAAAAACCAGTCACAATGGCATCAGAGAGGGCGCTGGCATTCAGTAATGAAAAGAACAGAGATGCCCTCATGAACTTTCCTTGAAGGAAGTTCCTGACCAATAGCTCTGTGTAATAGAAAAGATGCATTTGCAAGTCAAGGGTGTTCTGCCACCTGGCCGATAATAAACATTTAACTGCAAAATTTTTTCTGCTTCTTATTTTAATGAAGCTGTGGCCAAAGAGCAGAAGCTGTTGCAGCAGATCTTCTGGTGCACATGATTTCACATGATTTTGCACCTGCAGGGGACTTCTGTAATTTGCTTTTTTATTGCTGGATTAAGAAGTGGTTTGTTCCATTTGTGTCCTTCTTTCCTCCTCACTGTACATCCTTGGCAGACCATACTGCTGCCACATTTGTCCTCTCCCACCCTCATCCATCTAATGAGCCTGATTACAGTGACTACATGCTGAGCTTACCTCGCTGTTGCTGTAGCGAGCGAGCTCTGAGATGAAGCGGATGTGGTCATCTCGAATCTGGACCATCTGCTCACAGATGTTGTACTGGGGACTTATGCTGCTCTGAGTGCATGTCCACCTGGGCAAAAAAAGTAAAGGTTTCAATGACAGTACATGGGGCTCCACTCAGACACCCCCAGGGACAAAGCCTTGCACTCAACTGCTCTCTTCAACATGCTCAAGACATGTCACCTTCAGGGCAAACGTCAGCCTGTGTCATCTCTCTCATGTCCCCTGGTGTGTGGGGTCTTCCAGAGGTGGTCTCACATAGCATGATGGGGACACTTGCCTCACCTTTCAGCCTGAACACCTCTGTTCCATCCACCCTGAAGGCTGCTCTCCATGTTGGACTCACCTACCCCCACGGGCAGAGATGGCTGTTTACCAGGCCGCTGTTGGACAAATTTTCAGGGAGGGATGAACTGCAAAGACCTGGCATTGTTTGCAGCCTTTCTGTTAAACCTAAGGATAATCATCCCTTCGACATCATCCCTCCAGGTCTGAAATGGCAGGGTCATGTTGCCTTCTCTTGCCAGGAAAGACTCTGCAAGGGGCCAGCAAAGGAATATCCCTCCCACTCTGTTTTTGGTCCTGGCTCACACTACAAGCTCAGTGAACAACCCTGAGTATAAATATGATTAAATGAACTACATTTTAATTTGCATTGAGCCACATGTACAATGTAACAGTGTAATGACATCCTAAAAGAAGGCAGAGCTACCCTTCAAAAAGCACTGTCATATGAAGAAATGGTGAACCAAGTCTATTTTATTTAATATCTCCATATGCCGCATTCTGTATTAACCACAGAAGTAGAACCAGAATGGCTCCACCAAAACGCCTTTGCAAGCAAATGTCAATCAGTGAGAACTCTCATGTCCTACTTTGTCACCACAATGTAAAAGTTCAGATCTTGCTTTTCTTTCTCCCTAAACAGTTGTCCATTTTATGATAGTTATCTTCTCCAATCTAGATTGGCTGTACAAAAGGAAGGTGAGAAACCTGCCTCTGATATGGACATAGACATGAAGACATATTCCTACAGTTAACTGCGAGGCACTTGTTGCCAGTACTTGTGGTGGTAGAAGGTCCTGGAAGCGTTGGGCCATGTCATCCCCTGTGAAATCCAACCTCCCACAGTCCCATCACTCGACTCTTACCCGTTTCAATGTCCTGTGCTCCCCACCGGACAATCGGCAGGTTAG
>NW_010307335.1:41191-42310 GCF_000700745.2 Antrostomus carolinensis
AGTGCAGAAACAAAGCGCCATGCAGGAAAAACCAATTAATTCCACTTTCATGGAGACAAGGAGGGAAAGAAAGTGACAAAAACAATATTAGTAAGAAATGGGGATTATATGAAACCACCTTGGCAGAGTTAGTGTTGGGAGTCCCATGCAATTTGCTGGGAAAGCAAGTGAGTGGGGAAGAAACATCGGTTAGTAAGGTACGGCACACAGACCTGGTAAGACAGATTTCAAGACAGACATTAAAATTGTGCACAGGTAAACAGCCCGCGAGCTACCTTGCTTTTGAGATGAGAAAATGAATGCAGCTGACACACGTTTCGTTGAAATGTGCTTTTTGAATGATTTGGGATAAAAAGGTTGTATATTTTTAGATCATCTTTCTCTTTTAAATCAAGTTTTGGGAAATATTTTTTAAATTTACATTTTGTAGAATTTTAATATTTTTTCATTTTTCAATTTAATTGAAACCTTTGGATCAGGAAATTTTGTCACATTGTTTTCAAATTTCTCATCAAAAATTAATTGGCACTTTTCAACCAGCCTTCAGGAAGGCAGGGGAGGACTGTTCCTGGGTCAGCCACGCAGCGGGCAGAAAAGCCGGACCCTCCGGGGTGGAAGGGGACGAGCAAACAGAAGCAGAGAGATGAGACTGCAGGTTAGTTAGCTCTTGTCGTCCTGAAGATGCAGCTTGACTAGGTTACTTCTCGCAGACACCAGAGAAATCTGACTTCCACATGATACGGTCCCATGGGTGAAAGGCCACTCGCTGGTGAAAGCCGGGCTGCCATCAGCCATTACAGCCGGACACAGCTCAGACGGGCTTTGCTTATGTGTGGCTGCAAACGCCGTTCCAAGGATATCCAAACCTGGCACCGAGTCTTCTAGCAATAACTGAGCACAATGCAAAGCTACAAAGACAAGAGGGTCCTTGCACATGCCTGGTGTGATCTGAAACAACCCCTGTGAATTCATCTGATGGGAGGAGCAAACTGCCTGTGAACCCAGGCTGGGAAGCGGTGCTTTACGCTCCCAAGCGCTGCTGTAGAGACTCCGTTTCCGTCCTTCTCCCACAATATTCATTCATTTCCAGTGCATCTGACCCCCTGGTTCAACTCTCAT
>NW_010307335.1:42341-52185 GCF_000700745.2 Antrostomus carolinensis
CATGAAACTTGCCTGAGCGACAGGAGACACCCTGGCTACTGCAAAGAGATCCACTGCTGTGTTCATGCTCTGGAGGATTTTGTCCCTGAGATGAAAAATGTGGATTAAAATCTCTCCAGAGCAGGGACACTCCGCTCACACTCACACACCTCCGGGCGTGCACACCTCACAAGCACTCAGTGGCTGCCCTGATCCATGCACCAGCCGCTTCGCTGCCGGCCACCTCGCACCCTCCCAGCAGGAGCAGACGTGCAAGCATGCCCGCTCCCCTGCCTGCACCCAGGGGTACAGTGACACGTAGGTTTGGAGCTGGCTGCACACGCACACGCTCAGGGGCCGGTAAGGACATCTTCCCATGCAGGGACAGGGAGGCAGACACGTGCACGCCCAGCTGGCATGCCGGGACTCACACCTCACAGGGACACACACAGGTACGCGTGCACAGACCTCACACACGCCAGAGAGCTGCAGCTCCCACGGCTTTCGGGACACACACAGAAGCCAAGAGACATTATGGCAGGCACTCACTTG
The DNA here is from genome assembly GCF_000700745.2 of Antrostomus carolinensis. NCBI lineage: Eukaryota > Metazoa > Chordata > Aves > Caprimulgiformes > Caprimulgidae > Antrostomus > Antrostomus carolinensis. The sequence goes on from NW_010307335.1 coordinate 42,873, forward strand.
GATTTGTTTTCCTCATAGTGAGCACTGGTCTTAATGTATCTGGCCAGTTCTATCTGCATATCGCCGAATAAAGGAACCACCTGCAGCTGCTGGAAAAGAAAACAAAAGATGGTTGAAACACGGTGGAGAGGGAGCCCGTGGTCCCAGCGCAGCACAAGGGATTACAAAACGGCACCCTGCGTCTCTGAAGCTATAGAAAGTGTCAAACTGTTTAAAGCAAGGTGGAAAACTGGATGTAGTGTCATTTCACACCTATGAAGTGACCAAAAATGATCACAAGGCTTTTTGTGTGAGGAAAATCACCCCCTGCAAGCGCTCTGGACTCGCCCATACTGGCTGGTTATTGCCAGAACGGTTCAGTGCTTAACCAGAGAGAGGAAAGGCTCCTTTTATAGCAAAAACAGAGAAGTGTATTCCCCATCAGGGCTTACTGCCTCCCACCATAATCCTCCAAGAACCCTCACCGAGGGACGAAACGCCAGCACGTTGGTATTTTGGCAGCAAGGTGCTGCAGGTCCCTTCAGGGAGAGCTGTAGGCTGTTCTGCTTCCTGGACTGCCAGAGATGTAGCAACTTTCCCCAGACTGTACTTTGGCACTGCGGCTGCTAGTGATGTGTCTTAAAACTTCTCCATGAAGAGAACGATACAGGCAATGGCTGCCTGCAATATAACGTGGCTTTGCTTGCCCTTTACATCTCAGGAGGATTTAGATGGGAAATAAATTCAAAGTGCACTGAATGTACCTCAAGCTCAGACAGGTCCCTGCTTCACTAAGCTTTCAGCTGCAAACAGAATTCAACCAGGAGCTACCAACATCTCTTCCATAAAATATGACACTTCAAATTCACCCAGCTACAAAAGCCTTGCCCCAAAATTCAGGGAAGATGGTGGCAAAGTCCCTGTCCTATTATCACATGCTTCTCTTCTCAGGCTGACTTGTGCGAAGGATGTGCAATGCTGTCATCAGGGATTCCCAGTGGCACTTTCATAAAAGGTTTAAATGGAGGGGTAGTTCATTTTCACTACTCAAATTCCTGGTCAATCCACTAGAAATTTAATCAGAAGGCAATAAGTAGATGTAGTAAGAGGAGTAGTTGGCCTTTTCTTATTGAGATCTGATAGTCTGGAGTGGTACTTAACTGATTAGGTGAGACCACAACAGATGTTGAAGTGCAGATGGAAAAAAAGCTGGAAAGGATAAAGTTATTCCATGCAATGGAAGATATTTTACCTGATTCTCTGATGGCCCACAGCACTTTGCAATGAACAGCAAATCTGTTTGAATGCACCAAGATGACCAAACTCTACAGGTTTCACTGAGGACTTGATTTAAACTGAGATGCAGTTGAATTAGCAAAGTTGAACCAGGGAAAACTCAGAAGACTCTGAGGGATGGCCTGATACATCACCTTTGCAGAGCTGCAGTCCTCAGCAGTCTCCCCAGTGACTGGAGGGTACTCAACCACCTCATTATGGCCTTGTCCATGAGGTTATGGTGTCTGTCCGTAGTTCCCTACGTGGGAGTTTGAGCCCTGCTCTCAGAGCTGTCTCCAGGAGATGATGCAAATTGGGGTAAATAGGTCCTCACTTGGGGGTGAGGATGCAGCAGCTGGTACACCAACCTTTCATGAAACCAGCTATCTGGGCTCACCCGTCCCCTCCCCTTGCACAGACCCAGCACATCATCTATAAACTGCAAGCTGGGGCAATAAGCAGGGAGGTATTCTGTACCCTGTCACCATCACCGACTTTGCCTTCCAGGCTCCTCAGCAGCTCTCTGGGTAAAGCAGAGGGGAGAAGCCACTCTGCTGAAAGAGTGATGAGGAAGAAGCCCTCTGTGCCCCCCAGAAATCATCATCCTCTCATTTTCACTGATATGGAGCAAATGTTGGTAACACAAACTAATCTTTCTATCTCAAGAGGACTGCTCAAGCTCAGTAGGTCTAAAAGAAAACTAATTGCTCCATCTAGGAAGTTCCTCTGCTGTCATCCTGCTATACTGTTATTCTTTGCTGACAATACATTCACCCCTTGCCAGATCCCACCATGCGCCCTAGAACTGACCTGCCCCAAACCTGAGATGCCTCCTAGACCCAGCCTGTGCACAGAAGCAAAGGAAAGGAGGTGTCATTTCCCCTGTGAACATCACAGGCAGTGCTGTGTGGGGTCTCAGCCCCCCTTTCCATCTGCCACTGGTGGTTGGTGGCTTGGACACACACCAGATTTTGGGGGGAAGCAAGCAACAGGGTTATCCCAAATCTCCAGCTGTGGATCAGCTGGACTCAGCTGCACATGTGCATGGGCAGAGGGAGGCTGCATGGCTGCTTCCCACCCTGTCACTGGGAGCATCCAGTTCTTGCAGGCCTTTCCCCAAACCCCAGATCTCAGACAGGACAAAAACAGTTCATCAAACCACCAGGTGAGCCCTTTGAGGAGCTTTCTGAGTACCTCCAAGTTCCAGCCAACATAAGCTCCCCAAGAAGCTTTTTCTGTCCTACAAGGAGCACAGTTTATACACGAAAGAAGACTGCCAGACGACATGTTGTCTGACCAGCTGTCCTCCCTGTCCTTCGGCTCAGCAGCTTGCTGAGGTAAAGGGGAGTGCAACCATCACCTGCCCAGACCTCAGCAAACCAGCCAGGTTTGACAGTGGCCTGAAATGACAGTGGTCCTCAGGAGACTACAAACCTGCCTCAGAAATGTGCAAAGAGATAGAAGCAATGTCACTCTGGCACACCTTTTCCTCCTCCACAAAACAGACCTCCCATGCGCTGTCCCCATCCTTTGTCCCTTAGCAGGAAGCAGGTAGAGCCAGAGCGGCAGCCGGCTGCCCAGCAAGGGCGTGTAGGGCCCTCAGCTCCCACCAGCTCCCTGGCTCCAGCACCAGCAGCGTGGGAGCAGAGCCAGCCCTGGGCACTGCTTGCACATCCACAGCCTTGCTGGCACCAAGGGCCAGCATATCTCGTCTCACCCATGCTGCAGCTCTGCGCCCGTGCATGTTCATAGCAATCGCATTCCTCAGCCTTTGGCCTAGATAATTTCTCAGCCCTTTGGGTTTTTTGGACCTGTAAATGATTCCTGCAGTTTGTTTTTCGCTGGCAGCACGTGCAATGGTACGGGTCTCTAATTCATTGGTTTGCAATAAACTCCAGCCTCACCCAGACAGGTCACTGACCTTGAAGAATTTGTCTATTTTGCTGAGGTTGATTCTCTTCTTGGCATCCAACTTGTAAATGTTGCTGACATTCCCATCCATGAGATACAAGCCAAACCCCATCACCTGGAGAAGACAGAAAGGCTAGGTTTCATTAGGGTGAAGTCAGCAGCACAAGTCAAAGACAGTTCTCCATCACTTAGCGTAAGGAAAGACCATTTCAGGCTCCTGTACCACCCAACCAGCATGAGAAGACAGTATAAAACATGCACGTATTGGCAAGGATGTACATGGTGGACAGGACACACGATGGACTGCTTCTGTTTTCTCTGCAAAAGAACATGATGCTCACTCTGGTAATTTGTTCCTCCTCTCTCCCACTTAACAACAACCCAAAAGCCTTCTCCACCTAACGGCAAATATTTACTCCTGGAGAAGAATTGAAAACTTTTCAAATATTCTCCTGGATTGATTTTTTTTTCCCTTTAATTCAGTAAAAATCATTACAGATATTCAAACTACCCACATTATCCTTCACAGAACCTTAGTTGACTCATAATGTTGTAATTATATTCTTATGGTAATAGTGGCTGCAATCACTGTAATAACTAACTCACAGTAAGGACAAATATACAAAACAAGCAGATACTTGGGCAGAAGAAGACACAAAGTAACAGAAATCAGAAGGGAAACAGGGAAGGAGGAAGGCAGCTTCACTGCTGCACTTGCAAAGCCTTCCCATCTCATAGCAACCCCTGTCCAGAGGATGCTGGCCTTGCTGAGAAGGGATGCATGTAAACCCAAAGGAGGAAAAAAATAAAGAAAATTAAGAGAAACATTGTCCCAGGATGAAATTTCATTTTACTGAAAAAAAAAATTAAAAGTGAAACTATGCAAGCACCCATCCCTATAAGCATGGCCAAATCTCACCTTTAAGAGCATGTGTTTCTCACTGGGAGTGAGATACATCTTGTTTTCATAGTAATCCACACAGATGTTGACAATATCAGCCAGCAATTCCTCATAGCCAGGGATAACCTCTAGCTGTTGGTGCAGACACTGAAACATCAACAGGGGCCATGTTACCCATATGGAGAGAGGACAGGAGGAACCAGAAGAGAAACATATTTGAAGGATTAAGAGCAGAATGATAAGAGGTTTCTTCAAACCTCATCTGTGTGCTTTTCTTAAGTTACAGGCAGATGACTGACCTCATGGTACCACCTGTAAGGAACAACCTTCCCTCTGCAGGACTTGCTGACTCTCTGCTGACTCTCTCCTGTCTCTTTGCAGTATTCTACCTGATTTGTAGAAGCTATAGAGCCTGTGGAGTGTGGAGGTCCCTGGGTCTGATCTCCAGTCCCCATGCAGTCGCAGAGATGGACTGGATGGATTTACTGGGGAAAAACAGGGGAAGAATTTCTCACAGAAACTCCCCACAAAAGCTCTTCTTGCATCTTTTAGACCTTCATCCCTGTCTTGACATAAAGAGACCTTCAAAGCCACTCAGGATGACTCATGACAAGGAGATATTGCTAGAATTATACAGCCTGACCCCAAAATCATCAAGAATCAGTAGCAATGACCCAAAAAACAAGGCAGCTATTGCCAAAGCCCAGTCTGAAGCACTCTTAGCCCTGGTGAGATCATTGCCTCTTTACCCACAAAAAGGTTAACTGGTTCAGAGGAAAGGGACCTGCCTGTGTGATGCGGTTGTGGTTTGCCAGGAACATGGAGAGGTTCTGGGACTCCTGGATGGACTGGGGATCAGCCATCTTCCGCAGAAACTGGGCAGCTCTGGAAGGGAGAAATCCAGCATCACCAAGGATCACTCACCCAGCGTGAGACACACCATCCATCTCCCCCCTTTCACCTGCAGCTGCAATGCAGCAGCCTCAGAGCCCCCCTGCAGTACAGCTCTGCTCTTTTATTGTTTTATCAAGAGGGAACTGAAACACAGTGAGGCTAAACTCACCAAGAGATCCTACAACAGTGCAGAAACCCAGCCTCCAACCTCCCAATGTCCCCCTGATCTCACTGCTGGGCAGACCAGGCACAGTCCTGTCCCCATTCCCGCTGCTTCACCCCTCTCACCTTTTGTAGGCAGAGTGGTCATTTTTGACACTGCACTTCATGTTCTTCAGCTCATCCAGGACAGCAAACATGTTAATGAACTTGCCCAGCGTCAGGAGATAAGCCTCAGAGACAAAGTCCTTCCTCCGCTCAGCGTGGCACAGGCGCTTCACCTCGCTGCAGAACCGCTCGATAGCCTTGCGCTGGAAGGCAGTGGGACAGGGTCATCTCAGCAGCAGCTCATGTGCAGCCACCATGCCACCAGTGGGACCCTCCTCCACTCACCCACCACCTCCTTCCTTTAACAAAAGCATTTTTCTGCTGGGGATCGAGCCTCCAGCGTCCCTCTCCACTGTTGCAATGAAACAAAGCAGCGTTACAAAGCCCTGGAGTCAAATGTCCCCAGTGCTAGAGGGGTCTATTTGTGCCTGACCCAAGTGTGGTGTGCTCTTCAAAATCAGGCTTCAGTTTTTTAGATGGGGCATAAAGACCTCATAGGACATAAAACCTAAAAATGATGGTGAAACCCAGTTGCAGACAGTTATAAATGCAGGCAGTGATGGGGAGAGGTCCCTGGAGCCCACAGCAGATCTGTTTGCCATGTGGTCACTGCTCTGTTGGGATCTATGTGTATTATTTTATCAAGTGCTTCAAGTGTAGCAACTGCCAAATTTAAGCTTTGGTGCTCTTTACCAACTGACCCAAGTTTAGGGGGCTGTGAACACCTCCCTGTTCCTGCTGGCACAGCAGGAAGGCGTCGAGCTGCACGACCCTATCCCACCCCAGGCACCAGCTGCACCACGAGCCCTCAGCTCTTCCTGGCTTTGCCTCAGAGGAAAGAGCAGAAGAGCAAGCAGTGCTGGTGCCAGTGGAGAAGTAGCTCTTCACATCCACCAGCCAACACGCCTGAAAAACAAGAGTCTGTGCCACCCATTAGCTCCATATAGTGGGGGCTGTGGTCCTCTGTGAACTGCAGGGGCTGAGGTGTGCTCAGTCCCAACTTGTATGCAAGATTTCAGGGCTGAGCAGAGGGCACACAGATTTTCTTTCAGACAGGTCTTGGTATCTGCTGGTGGCTGCAAGGAAAAGACCTACCCAAGGGCTCTCCAAGCTGGCCTGGCAGGCAAGGATAGCACAGCCTTGCTTAGGGTACATTAACACCAAAGTAGTAAATTATTTTTGCCTCTCTGCTTGACCACTTACCTGAAAATACATGAACTTCATAAGCTTGGTGACTTCTGGCTCCAGGACTTCCACTGTCTTCTCATAAATCTCCACTCGGTTTGGCTGTTCGTTACATTTCACCTGCATTGCAAAGACAAATCATCTGTGTCAGCATCAGATTTTCTAACACAGCTGTGGACTGCAACAGCCACTATCTTCTGCTTGTTCCATGGTGAATCCTGTCCCCATCTGAGGACAACGGAGGGACCAGAGAGGGAGCTTGTTTTCAAGACAACAGGTGACAGCAGAAGGGGCTGTTTCTCAGATGTGAAATTCTCTCCATGCATTATAAACAGGCACAATCCTGACTCTGAGAAATAAAAGTCCTCTAATGCATTTGTCTTGGGTAGAACACGTGCAATATGGAGTCTGGACTTGCTACACAATGTGGGAATTTAAGGACTTCTTCAGTTGTCATCCACCTCATTTCCAAACAGTTACTTGGAGTCATTACCAAACTATTAGGGAAAACCTCATCTGCCCAAGGCCATGCATCCTGCTGTCCTCTGGTTTTGCTTCTAGTTGTGGCTGACACAAGGCTGTGATGGGGCTGACAACTCTGGAGCAAATTTAGTAGCCCAGCAGCTGATCCATAGGGCATGAGGGGACAAATCAGCCGGCTTTATGTGTGGGAAGATGCAAAAGCAGCTTTGCCCTCTCTGTAGTGGGGAATCTAATGTCCCCACCTTGGTGTTTCATACTGCAGTCAGGCAATATTGATGGCCATGAGGATGCAGCTCACCACAGGGAGGAGTGGTGCACATTTAGGTGAAGGTTCTGTTCTTCACCTTTAAACTCACCATCCCTGATGTAGCACAGGGAGCTGTACATGACTGAGCAGCCAGGCTGGGGGGCTGAGGACACCCCAGCCACAGCGATGTGCCCCATGGCAAAGCACAGGGGTCACTGCAAGATCAAATCTGGTGTGTCTGCTGTGGTGTTATCTGCAGCTCTGAGGGGAGGACAAGGCAGAGAACAGGGACCCCGCAAACTGCACTTGGAGAGGCACAAATGTCATGGGGGTGATCGGGATGGGAGGACACTAAAATGCCAAAACAGATGATCTGTAGCACTGCCTTGCCATCAGCTCAGCCGTGTCCTGCCTTCTCTTATCATAGCCAGGAGAGGCAACAGCAGCACAGCATCAAATATAAATGGGAGATAAGAAAATATCCAATCAGCAACAGAAATCTCTCCATGGCTGGGTCTCATGAGACCATGAGAGCAGAGTATAACCCCAGGGGAACTGAGGTTTGACCTTTCCTGGGGAATCACAAACATGGGCATTGTCAGCCATGTGGAAATATTTCTTCCTGGCTCCATGGAAGCGCTGCAAACCCTTTTAGCCGTAGGGTTACTGGAAGTGCACTGCACTCGCCCTGCCGTGCTGCCTCTTGGTGTTTTGCAGTGATCCAGCACGTGTTCACATTACAGAAGACAAGCTCTGAGCTGGAGTCTGAATCATGATCAGTGGGCCACGTTGGCAACCTTACTCATGTCTGTAGGTGTTTGCAGGATGAAGCCACCGAAATTCAGGTTGGAGAGAGAAGCACTAGAAAACAGTTGAAGCAAAACTAACAGTAGAGGAGGAGAACGATTAAATGTAGGGGTAGATCAGGACCTTCAGGTACATCAGCAGCAAGAAAGGGTGAAATGTTTCTGGCATATCAAAGTGCTCCTTCATGCATCCTCACACAACACCCACAATTCTGGGGCTCCCGCAGGAGCAGAGAGAACACCCCATAGTCTGGGCAGCAGTTTGGGATGCTGAAACTGGGAACTGGAGTTGTTTAGCCTGGAAAAAATGAGGCTGAGGGGAGACCTTCTCGCTCTACAGCTACCTGAAGGGAGGGTGTAGTGAGGTGGGTCTCAGTCTCATCTCCCAAGTAACAAGCAATAGGACAAGAGGAAACAGCCTCAAGTTGTAGCAGGGGAGGTTTAGATTGGATACCAGGAAACACTTCTTCACCAAAAGGGTTGTCAAGCATTGGAACAGGCTGCTCAGGGAAGTGGTTGAGGGACCATCCCTGTAGGTGTTTAAAAGATGTGTAGATGTGGTGCTTAGGGACATGGTTTAGTGGCAGACCCGACAGTGTTAGGTTTATGGTTGGACTCGATGATCTTAAAGGTCTTTTCCAACCAAAGCCATTCTGTGATTCTACGGTACCTGGGGGATGGCTCGAGAGCAGCTCCTCCATGTGTAAAGCATCACAGCGTATTCATGGCCTTCTTCCAGCATTTCATTCTGAAAGACAGAGAGGCGTTGCTGGAGCAGGGCACGCACCACAGGCTCAGCATCACTGGGGCAGTGTCCAGGGGACTCACCATGCTGGAGTGCACCGTCGCCTGCTCGATGTACCTGGCAATGCCAGTCACAAAGGCATTTCTGTCTTCAAAGTTTGTGTCAAAATTAGCCTATGGGTGAAAAGGAGAGATGGGGATTAAAATACAGCTAGTTGTTTGCTCACCTGATACAGCCCAGCCTGGCATGTGTTGGTGAAAGGCACAATCAGTAGGGCTCCTGGGGCATGGGAGCAGTTTATGAGCAATTTTGGGTGCTGCACCTCTAGATCTAAAGTAGATTCATATATGCAGCCTCCTATACTTCTGAATCACACATTTTCATTAGAGGAAATCCTGCAGGTTATATGTGTGAAAATACAGCAATTGAGACTGACAAACCTCTGTAAAATCAAGCCAAACCAGGTGGTGATCAGCTACAGGGAACTGCAGCCACACCAGAGAGCCAATCTACAGCAATTATTCTAAGAATTTTAGCTTGGTAACTGAAAGACAGATGCAACCTCATTAATTTCTATTTGTGCCCTGGCTGCTAGGGGAAGACCACATCCTGTCAGCAGG
>NW_010307335.1:52199-59998 GCF_000700745.2 Antrostomus carolinensis
ATAAACACACAGAAAGGGCAAGGAACGAGATGTCTGGAAAACATAAATACGAAAGTCAGCACTCATCCAGATGCTATTATCAGCACTAGTGTTGCTCTTGCAAGCAGATGCTTTGGGAGGAACAATTGTTTTGGAAGTTGAGCTACTGCTGTGGGTCAGGACAGGAGAGCAAGAAAGTGCAGAGCAAGGTGGGGGATGATAAAAGCAGCTCCTCAGCCTCTGCACCGAGTGCCCATTCACGTGCTCTGTGCTCAGGTAATTTCCTTCAGGTAATTTCCTTCATGAAGGCTGGCTGATGGCATTTGCTGGAGGGCGGAGTGTACAGAAGTCCCAGGCACCCAGAGCTGCTCCTTGCAATGACATTAGCATTGCAGCAACCACGCTCACCTCAAGAACTGATTTCCTGAGTAGGAAAAGCCAGAGCGCGGACGTGTGGCCACAGGGCTACTCTTCTTAGTGCCTCCAGGACATCGCATGTGACTAATGTGACAACAAAAGCTGAGATTGCAAACGCATTTATGGCTAGCAGGGGAGAGGGCTACATACAAACCAAGCATGAGGAGGAAACAAGCTAGGCCAATGTATTTAGATGCAGTTTAGAGGAGGTTTTTAGGCTCAGCTGGACCCTGAGCCTCTCACAGGACACAAGCCAGCAAAGAGTAAAAACTATTTAAAGAAGTGAGAAGCAAAAACAATATCAAGATTTTCTAGGGAAAGCTGAAATTTGAGCAGCCCAGAACTGCCTTTGGGTCTGATAACCTGTAGAGATACTAACGCTACTGAACGAGCCCACAGTCTGACCTGCTGAAAGAGATACTGTAATTTCAGACCCTTGCATACATGGCACAGCAATCACTGTGCGGGTGCATTTATTCACTGCCATGGGTAAGTCATGAATTCAGGAGTGGCAGGATGGAGACAGTAACCCCATATTATATTTAACCCTGGGTGTGTGCTGTAGGGTAGGGCGTGGTGGCCCAGCAGCCAAGGCATCCTGCTGCGGATCCAAATACAGGAGGTTGAGCCTTGCCCTGGGCTCATGCCAAGCTTTGCTTGGTCAGTGCAGCTGCAGCTAAATCTGTGGTTGTTCGAGGCAGAGAAGTGATTCTAGCAACTGCCCTCCCTTGCATGCCATCAGCTCCCCAGACCGGCAGCTCCAGCTGTGCGAGCGGCACAGGCCGGCCAAAGTCAGGCAGAACTTTTATTTTGACCTACTTAGATGCATGCACTACCATAAAAAGGAAGCACAAAAATATGTGCATAATAAAACATCACTGAGAACTTTCTGCTGTTATCACAAATCTTATCTCCTGCTTCTTACCCGTTCATGCACTCTGGTCCTCATTTTTAACCTCCCTACGTCTTGCTCAGCCTTGAAGATCCCTTTCACCAATCTCTAGCGCTTTCCTTTTAAAGCCTTTGGGAACAGATCTGTGGCTCGATCTGTTCTGAACATTTCCTTAAACATGGTGAACCCAGGATGTTTTCAGTTAGTTCTCATAGCACCATGTGTCCCTGTGCTTTGCACGAGCTACTGGAACAACCCTCCCTGTCCCACCACCTCGGGAGCTGAAGGTACCTGGTACATGATGGAGGACGGAGGTGGTTCGATGCATGGCTGCTGGTCTGGCAGAGGCAGCTCCTCCAGCAAGTCCACGTTGGACAAGGCATCCTCTAGCGTGACGTGAGTAGTCATGGTTCTGGATGTTCAGTTTCCACACTAAATCCAAAGGAAAAGAGAGGGTGATAGACAGACAGCAGACAGAAGAGCAAGTGGGGAAGTGCCAAGGGACAAAACCAGAACCACGACTGACTGGCACTGCAGCAGACATGATCCCAGTTTATCTTGTTTTCCTTTTCTTATGTGTTTAACCTACATCTCTATGTCATCTCTCCTTCCGTGATTCAGCAGCAGAGTAAGAATGCAGAAGAGGAACACAACTACCCACCCATGCCCTTCTCTGCTTAACTACGCAAAACTGCTTAAGACTGAGCAGAGCTGGGTGCTGCAGTGCAGCTTTAGCAGCCCCGAGTGAAAGCACGTGCTCTCTGAAATGCAAAGCAGCGCTATCAAAAATATCTCTTGAAACAGCACAATTAGAAAAGTATGACCGATGTCAACACTCACATGCTCTCTCCTTCTCACACACATGAACAGCGCTGGAAACTGTAAATAACAAAATGCACTCTCAAAGGTGAACCGGAAAGGATCGAGTGCTGCGCAGGCAGGCTGTGGCACTGCAACCAGCAAAAAGAACTTGCTGGTAAAAAAAATTTCCCCTGTTTTTACCACACATGCGGTGTGTCCCCCGCCCAGTCCCGGCCTGCCGTGGAGCTGCCAACAGTGCCAGTTCCCCAGGAATGAAAAGCAAAGGGAAATGTTTCTGAAAGCTCACTGGCACTTACCGAATGGGAACCTCTATGTCCCTTATCTCCTTTGCCATTCACCTTTGCTGTAAAAGCACAAGCATAGAGGGATGGCTGCTGTCACCCAGGCTGAGCACTTGTATAATCACAGCCACAGGGCTCCCCCAGTTAATACCTAATCCATGTGCAATAGCTGTGGCTGACCTAGAGCTTGGGTCTCCTAGAAAAACACCCTGCTGCATTTAAACATTTGCAGAGAGAGAACTTGCTTTCAATAATGACATGTCATTCGATTAGCAAATCGCCTCCCCCAGTGCTTTTTTCCCCACTCAGAGCCTGTCTGGTTTCAAATGTGAGCCATTGAGTTTTATCGCTCTGATCTGCAAGACAGTAGAGCTCTCTATTATCAAAGTTCCCATCAAGATACTCACATATTTCAATAAAACACCCTGCAACCTTCGCTTTAGCTCAGACAAGTGGACTGAGCTCTTTGCCTGCCTTGTTACAGAACGTATTTTCCAATCCTTTAATCATCTCTGGCTTTTCTCTAAGCTTGATCCAATTCTGCAACTTTTTTGCTGAAGTGCAGACACCATAGAGGGACACGAGGCTCCAGCATTGTCTGCACAACACCAGATACAACAGCAGTGTAGGCTCCCTCCTTGCGTACAATCACACCAGTTCCTTTGGTCGCAACAGCAGCTCCATAGGTGCTCATATTCAACCGATTACCTCCTACAAATCCCTTAGGTCCTTGTTTTTTAAAACTGAGTCACTGTTTCCAAGAATCTAAGTTTGTTTTTCATTTCCAGCACTGGGAGCATGGAAGGATAATGGCTTCAGGACATCCATACATAGACACATATGCACTCAGCAAGGACCACAGCCAAGGGAGGTGCATGCTGTGTGCAGTCCTGGGGCAGCTTCATGTTGGGTGATGAGAGGGACAAGTCTGCTGCTGTGCTTTTTATCATCATTGCTGCCCACCATGCATAGGCTGTGAGAATACTTATGAACCTGGTAAAACCCATTCCACCTCCACAAATGCCTCCCCAAGGTACCAGGCAGCTGAGAAACAGGCTTGGTTATACCTGCAGCTGAAGCACCATGAAATAAGTGACTGGAGAAAAAAAATAAAAATCTCAAGCAGCCCTCTCCCTGCACGCTCAAATTTCTGTTTCCTTCTTCACCCCTTTGCTAAAATGGTTTCCTGTTACAAATTGTAGCAACTGTCAGAACCAGACATTACCTCCTGGCAGGCAGCTTCCTCCCTGCCTGCGAGCACCCGGTGCTGCTCCACAAGCCCCACCAACCTCCTTGGCTGTGGTGCTCTCCACCACCATCCACTGCTCTCCACCACCATCCACCAGTGCCTCAAGATGCCTTTGGGCTCTCAGAACAACACCCCTGGTACTCACACATGGTTCATTACATACTTCAAGCTTGGGAACACAAAAACCTTCCATTTTATAGCTTTGTGGCTGTTTTATTTGGGTTCATTTCTAATTTTTCTGTAAGTCAAAATCTGTGGCCATTTTTACAAGGTATTGGCAGTTTGCTGTAATCAAAGATGCTTCCCCAGTAACCCTGTGATACCCAAAAAGCTCAGCAACTCAAGGGATAAAATTATTGCTGCTGTTTGGGCCATACCAGGAGATATAGTCCCAAATACGGCATCAGGGTCTTGCTGTGCTGGGCAGCGCACAAACCTGCAAGACCAAGCCAGTCCCTGACCTAAAGATCGTGAACTCAAAGAGAGGAAGAGAGGCAGCATGTAGAAATACATGAACTGAAAAGGAAGCACCAAGCCACAGCAAGCGAGCGATGCAATCAGCCATCGGCCCATTCTGTGTTTTGCCATGGCTCAGCAGAGTGCAAGAATCTGGATGAAGATGGAAAAACTACACAGACTTTGTGGGTTTAAAAGATGAGTCTTCATGGGGATATGCAATTTCAAAACCAACGGAGGCTACGGGGAAAAGCGTGGTCTGCCAGGACTTCCCCCGCGTGTCATGCCTGTAGCACGCTGTGACAGACAGCAGCAGCCTGACAGCCAGAGCATGTGATGGAGGGGTTACTGGTCCAGGGCCTGATCCTCAGCCCAGATCATCCATGGAAGAGGTGGCTCAAGAAATCTCCCCGTCCACCTGTGTCATGGCCCTTGGCCTGCTCCTTGGGGCGGCTGATGGGGGCCCTGGTTGGGCTCTGCTGCCAGCAGCAAGCATCTAGCAGTTAGAGGGGTTGTGCACTAGTGCAAAGGCTGGGGAAGACTCTGAAGGCATCAGCGATTGCTTGGCCTGCTCCATGGGGTGCTGCGCGGTGTCTCGTCATCATGGGGGCTGCCCAGGAACACCAAAAGGGGAAGTCCCACTGCCACAGACCCACGCTGCCCTCCCTCACCTTCCTGCAAACAGGTTTCTAACACAAATGTGCTAAGGCTGCCCCAGCAAATCCAGCTTCGTCTTCTCAGTCCAGCGATGAGAAGGGCAGCTGTCAGGTAACGTGGCAGCGACCAAGTGGCTCCAGCCCAGGGAAGAGGGTCATCCCTGGGGACACTAATCAAAAAGTCCTCATTAAGCTGTAACTATCATCCGCCACCTGGGCCTCAGCGCGCTGGAGTCAGCCCATGTTGGTGGTTTGCTGACAGTGATTCGGCGCACGTGGCTGCAGCACCCGGGGAGCAGCACAGCAGCCTGCCCAGGAACGGGGCTTTTTTGCTGCCATAACACATGCATGGCGGGGTGAGACTTTCCCTCAAACACAGGAAGCATATCCTTCCTGCAGGGACTCCGACACAGCCACGCAGGCTGCTGGGAGACGTCTCGCAAAACTACTTTCTTCTTCATATCCCGTCACTGGTCAGAGAGGCCAAAGTCCCTCTGGTCCTGCATGTTTTGGCAAAACTGAGCCTGGCATGAGCCAACCCCACCCCAGCGAAACCCTGAAGAGGGATTCAGCCACTGGGCTGGTTACCTCTTCTGCTATTAAGTGCTGGTGCTAAGGAGAGCAGTGCTGCCCACACTTTCTACCCATCTGCTGCAGAAACTTCCTCCTCCCATCCCACATCCCAGTCGCAATCCCTTTGACCATCTCTTACACCTTCTGAAGCCAAATGACCCACTGAGGCACTGGGGCTTCTGGACACTGCACGGAGCTGGTCATGTGAGGTCCATGCACAGGGCACAGCCCCACCACCTCAAAACAGATATTAAGAGTTTCCAAGACAGTGACTCTGTTGTGGCAGCATCCTGGGGGCCAGATTTAACAGATGGCACAGGAAGACTTTGAGAAGGAGCGAGGATGGACATCTCAGATGTCTGAATTTGCAGGGCAGGTCCTACCTTCCCCACCAGAATGGTTGCCCAGAAGTACTGGTGCAATATCATCCTCTTCACAGTGAAAGGAACAAAGACGTCTTTATTGTTAGAGCAGCTTGGGGGAACAAAGGAAGACTTTAAAAAGCAGGACCATAATGAATATGTTACATGCATGTGCGCTCGGCTTCGAAGCTGCACAGCTGAGAGCTCTGGGGAAGTGGCACAGGCTGTTTTGGTTCTTCAGCTCACCTGTTCCTATAGCAGATGTTCACACTGGAGCTGCAGTAGCTACCAAGAGCAGGAAAGGAGGCAAGAAAAAATGGGAATTGCCCATGGACAGTAAGACAGGGTCCAAGCCCTGCAATCCTGGTGTGAGATGAGCAGCAAAATGACTTTTGCTGGGGAGATGGCAGTATGGAGAAGGAGGACAAACTTCTAGTCGCCACCTGAAGATCTGGGATTCTTCTCCAGCTCTGATGCCCAGTCCCTGGGTAACCTGGGAAAGTCAATTTATTTTTGCCCCTGTGATAATGCTTCTCCCTTTTACTCTAAAAACAGCATCTGACCTGTGGTAAGGAACCATCCTGGCCCAACAAGTACCCCAGAAGAGATGTCTCGGGTACATATAAGCAGAGCATTTCTGGTACCCACTGCCTCACAGCAAGAGGATAAATGCTCCTGGCCATCAATGTATTTTTAGTCAAGAAGAATAACTTCAGGGTGCAAAAGCCTTGCCTAGAATGCACAGGATTAAAGTCCTCAGTGTTTTAGGATGCATGTCATCAACCCCTTCTCACACGCTGTAAGAATTACTCGTAATTGCAACCACCACCAGAGGCAGGTGGTTCTTTGCAGGAGCACATAAACACAGCCAGGATGAGCGAGGCTGGCAGAGCTGGGCTCCTGCCCTACACAGACACAGATGCTAATAACCATGAAATTACCCTTCCCATTAAAAAAGGAAGCCAAACTGCATGACTCCTGAAGCTGCTTTTCTGTATCTCCGCTCTACATTTTCTGCCATTCCATTAGGGCTGAGTTCCAGACATTTACACCACCTCTGTCTCTCAGCAACGCAATTATTTTGGAATTTATTTCTTTTAGAATAACTTGATATATTTTTTTTTTAATTTCTGGTGCCAAAGAGGGTCAAGGAAGGAGGCAGGTTTAGGAAGCTACATTTCCAATATAGTTGAGAAATTTAGAGCAAGTTTTCAAGCAAGCCCATTGCTGACAGTTAAAGTGCTTCTTGGGAAATTAAATCATACACAACAATATTGTCAGTAGTTGGCCAATTATTGCTCTTCCAAACCCAATCTTCCTATTTTTCATGCAAAGATTATAATTGTTTGTTAATAAAATTATTATCATGAAATCAGCATAGTCTGCTTTGCTCAAGAAACTCTGGTCATAAAATGGAAGATTTTTCTATGTTCCTCAGGCTTCATTAATAACAATTAACTGTACAGAGAAAAGGAGAACAGAACTATCCATTGCAGGGAATTACCTACAATTATACGGCTGTGACAGACACCAAAATACTGGGTTAGTCACCCATGTCAGTGACTAACCCCAGACAACTGTCATCATGCAAGATGTGAGGGTGCTTTTTCTTTCGGTACCTGTGCAGGGCAGGAGAGGTGCAGAGGGTTTTGCAACTCAGCCTAATTCTATGAGATCTTTATGATCCAAAGCCCTGGGTCAAGAACCCCCCGTGGAAAGCGGCAGATGGTGAAGGGGGACAAGCTCTGCTGCTGGCAGCGTCCTCTGACAGCGCACACAACTGTCACCCTTCCCCCTTTGCCAGCACATCCCCGAGCAGGCAGGGAGGTTTCAGTACGTGCCTCTTTCTCTTCTCCTCACTCCTTCCCGGTCCTTCCAACCCACGGAGATTTCCTGCAGAATCCATCCGTTCCTCCCCAGGAGGGATGAGGGATGCGGTTGGCATCACGCATTTCCAGCGTCCTCGGGTGGAAAGTTCAGTACAAAGAAAGGCTCCCGGGGCGCACCCGGGCTCCTGGCCGGTCTCACGCACGGGAAACCCGGCAGGTTTGGAAGGGGAAGGTTTTGCCGACTCCAACCAACGCCAAAGCACGAACCTGCGGGCGCAGCTCC
>NW_010307336.1:0-21324 GCF_000700745.2 Antrostomus carolinensis
TCCCTTCCAATCTCTAACATTCTGTGATTCCGTAACTTCACCTCATTTGTTGTGGAAAGCTGCTAAAATGCAAAATAATGTGGAAGTCTAAATTAATGCCCTTTCCTACCAAGTCACTTTTCAGATTAGAATTGTACTTTAAAATGCAGAAAATGGTAACAGTAGGAAGAAATGGGTACTTATTAACTTAAAATAAAATTCCTGTTACAGAGTGATAGAGTACAGTTAAAAAAAAAATCATTCACCCTCAAGTGATACAAAATATATAAACATACAGATGAAGCATATACATTGTTAAGTGATCTATTTCAATGCAGATTTATCCTGTCTCCTCTGTATTTTCCTAGTTCATTACTCAATCTAGCTTAATTATTCACAAGATTACATCCCTGTAACATCTTGTAATAACTTCACAGATGTATTTCATTGGTATACTGGAAGACTTCATCATTAATAAAAAAAACAGAGTTTCTGTGAGCACAGTGAAGTAATCCCTTGCCTTTTATGTTGTTTTAAAGACTAGGGCAGATAAGGAGTCAAGCGTAATTTAGGTAACAGTCTCAAAAAGACAAACCAATTAAACATTTGTGATCCGAATTATGCACTTGAAAAATTTCTGCATGTCTTACTTAAAAAACCCATTAAAAAAATAGATTCTTATAAGCATGTGGCAAGAATACAGTGTGGCTGCTAGATATCATTAGAAATTTTAATAGACAATATTCTACATATGAAAAGCCAAAAAACACATAGCAAAAACCAGTAGCTGAACTACATGTGTATTTAGGATACTTCTTGGGGACAGCATCACTCCAGCATCTCGGTTTTCCCTTCTTAAGTAAATCACCATTGCTAAGTATATTGTCAACATCCTCTATTCATGCTGCTCTTTATGCAGAGGAGCTGTATTTATATTGATTGGATAAGACTTTGAGAACATCTGACATAAAATTACTCATCTAGTTCTTGAGCAATCATTTTACTTTTTTTTAAAATGTATCATGAAATACTAGTTCTAGGATGACGTGGAGAAGCTTCATTAAACTATACTTTTATAAAACAGATATTAGTGTACTTACTTTTTTTCCTTACCAAAAATATTGCCATAAGTCTGCTCTACATACCAAAATGTAATACTTAAGATCACTGAAGTAACATTTATTATCATTAAATACTAACAAAGCATCTGATACCATTTTTCTTTTTAAAAACCTGGGTCCTAAATGGCTAAAACCAGAACTTTAATTTTCACTTACTTAAGGTAAATTTTAAGCAATTGTAATTTCAGAAAACTTTTCAAATACTAGAGACTAAAACCTCAAAGCTAAGTTCGTGTTTGTGAAATCAATTTCTTATCTCTGTGAAGCAAAATTCTTGTGCTTGAAAAAAACATTGCTTAATACTGCCTTCTTGAATAGCTAGCAGACACATGCAGCATAGCCAGCCTCATGTATGCCTTGATACACAACACAGCACACAAATACAGCAATGAAAGATGGAGCTTCAATGCACGCTTCTTATTTTAACATGATCTAGTCAGAACCTATATAAATGATGACTCTAAAAACACTTCAAGTAATCTTGTATAAGAAAGATTAATGAAGCACTTTAAAGGACACTGTTTTGCAATTAAAATAATAACCAATTGCTTTCAATATTTTTTAATCTCTACTGAGCTTATTAGCATTAATTATTAGCATCACAGATGATTTTCCAGGTGGATTCTACTTTGTAAACAATCATCCATGTCTGTACAATGTGCACAGGTTACAAAGCAAACGAGACTTCCAAGTCCTAAATGTCAAAAATACCATCTATAATAAGCAAAACAGATTATTTTAGGACTTGACATTATTTAAAAAGAGTCAGTACAATTCAACTGCTCTCCAGCTTTCACAATGGAAGCTAGTATTCCCCCCCAAAGCTGTGACCCTCATTATTTCCTCTAATTCCATTTCTAGGCCGCTTACAGTACAGCTGTCTAAGCTGTCCTTACCTTGTAAAATAGTATGTCACAACAGCCCCTGCTACTGTCATCTGCTGACAGGCTAGGATAAACTCGCTGATCCAGATCAGTCCCACTACATGGTACCACCACATGTATTTCAAAGGGCCTACCACCCGAAATTCAACAAATCCTTCTTCATTTGGGACAGGACTACCTAGAAATACATGAAGGTAAAAAAGGAAATGATGCTTACATCAACTCTGAAAGAAGGAAGCGTATGGTGTTAGCAGTTCATAACTGTCTACAGCAGAACCATTCCAGCTTCTACTAACACTCCTAAATGTCATGTTTAGGAAGATTGTTCGTAAGAGAGATACAGCTTTTGAGACAATCAGTATAACGGCATTTGAAAAAAGTACTAAAAAAAATTACGAGTGCACTCAAAATCCCGCAACACTTCTTTTAATTTATAGCCACATGGTGAAAATTTCCAAAACTAACCAACATAAGTATTAAAATTCTTACAATTAGCATTGATAACACCTTCTCCACCTTCTTAGCTATGCTTTTATGTTTATATTAAAAAAGTAGTATTTTCTTGTGAATAAATTGAACTTCTGAAATAACTTTTGTTTTCATGCACAAGATCTTCATAAGTGTAGGCTTCTTCTAATACACAAATAAAGTACATTTTTTCAGTTCTCCAGGTTTGGATTGAAAAGATCTGGCCCTATTTGCACAAAGATTTTGTTTAACTGATAACCAGTGAAGACACTGAGTGCATATAAAGCTAAAAGCATCATCAGTCTTTGCAGAATCAAGGCAAACCAAAAGACTTCTGTCAGAAAAATACAGTATCAGCCTAAATTTTGCTACAAATTTGGTCTCTGTGCTGTGGTCTTTAACTCACATAGTGAACTATGGGACTGAGGCTTAACTCACCTTCAGAGGTGAACATTTTCTGCACATAACACAGCATGTAATGAAAACTAAACACTTCAACAGAATTAGAACAGAACACATGAAATCTACTACCTATATCCCTTGCTAAGAATTCAGGCTGTGAAATAAAAAAAATATTTACTTGTATTACCCTGAAATAGCTCTGTGACCTGAAACACTGCTACTGTTGGATCAGCAGTAAACAATAAATTTCAAAATTCTAAAGTTTTAATAATGAACGATAGTCTCTATTGCCTACAGCTTACTGCAAAATAACACAGACAGCTCTGATTTAAAAAAGTAGTTGCTAGGTTTCTCTTCTGAAATAACTAAGATTTGAACTGACTAATTCTAGAAGCTCTTGTCAGACCCTGAACACAAAGTTCTCATTTTCTATGTGGTTCACAGCAGGCAGAAATTGTGAATACATTCACTGCTCTCAGAATATGGAGTACCAATGGCAGAAAAATCTCCCTAATAACCCTGGAAAATGCTGAAATAATACTGGACACCTAAGTTATAAACAACTGAACACTACTTTGAGTATATTTATATTTTGGGAGAAAGTAAATGTTTGCAACAACCCTTCGTCTGTATGAGTACTGGCTACAATACAATACCTTATGAAATTAGCTGTAAGATTAGCTGGTTTTGACCTGTTTATGTAAAATTATAGGGAATTATGTGAAAAATGGTTATGGCACTTTTATTTATGCAGTCTTGTGGTTTGCAACATGCCAACTCGCATCAAATCAAAAAGCCGGCCTAAGGCACAAAGTAACATACTGGGACGCAAAGACTCAAATGTATAAGAACTTTATTGAAACGAGTGTTTTGAAATCACTCAAACAGACAACAATAGAAGCATAGTTTGTTTGGTTTTTTTCACAGAGGTTCCCACGTGCTTTCTAACCAACTCAGCCTGAAACCATACAAAAATAAAGTGGAATTTATCTAAAATAAGCCTGGTAGCTGCTTACCTGTAGTACCAAGGAAAAACAGAACGGTGATCCAGTATGTCCAGAAGAGGATAAGCACAAAGAACGTCCAAAATGGCTGGAAGACTAGCAGTGGCAGGTGAATGAAGACCTTGCCGGCCACATGGAACAAGGCAATAGTGAGAGCTACTCGTTTGCGCATAATTAACATTATCAAGAACAAGATAACCTAGAGGGAGAAGTTTTCAAATCATAGTTTAGCGAATTGTAAAATAAGCAAGATACCATTTTGCACAGCCAGGATGTTCAAACACAGCAAATTAACACATGCTCTACCTAGAAGATCACAAGTTCAAAATGCAAAACCTCTATCAGCTTCTTCTGTTGATAAATTATTTTCCAAATTATACTTTTGGGGAATTCCAGTTTCATAATTATGTATTTGGACTCATCATCAGCCTCAGGCTTACGAGATTAGACCAGATTCTATCCTCAATTATGTTTTCCAAACCAGTGAAACCAGCATGATTTAACAAAGAATACGATTTAACATCTATATTTGGGTATGGTGTGGTGGATTTGTCCTGAAAAGTCATAAAACATTATCAATTCTTAGTAGCAAAGTCAGTAACTCTGAAACAAACAGCAAGACCTGAAGACGACAAATTGTTTCAGTAAGCATTTTCAGTATTTTAGTTCACAACGATCTTTCTGTAAAAGGAAAAAGTTTGCGAGAAAAAAATTTCAGAAGGAGGAATGCTCTAAGGGCTTTCAAATAAACTGAAATGATGCAATACCTCTGAACTGGGAACCTAAGAAAAATCTCGTAAGTAAAACTGGATTGGAAGTCCAGTATTATACCCATTCATGGAAGTCCCTGTGGACATTTTACAGTAGAGGAGAGTAGCTGCAGGTTCAAGAACTCTCCCCTGACTCAAAACCAGATATTACAGAGCAAAGTCTGGAAAAGAAAAAAAAAGGGAGGGGGGGAGGAGGGTCAGTGTGAAATCACTGCAGCAGAGCTTGCAGTAGAAATAAACTCTTCAAAAATGTGTGCAGTATAAACCTTTCACCTGAGACAACTAGGAAGACAGAACAAGAAAATAATGTAGTCATTAGCAAAGCATACCGTGAAGACTGTAGCTGAAATGGCATAAATCAGAAGAGCCTGAAGATTGTCTTTGGCTACTTGATTCTCAACAGCACTGGTAGAAATCCGTTGCTTAGCATAGAGCCACCACAGGACTCCCGTACCACCTGTGTTTTAGAGGGGAAAAAAAAAGAACTGAAAGATGCTCCTCCCATGTGATGCTGTTATACTACCTAATACCAAAGAAGCTAAACAGTTTATTCTTTTAAGTCTAGTCTGGTACAGAATGGTCAAGGGCACTGACAGCTAACTCAACAGGAACTTCTGAGAATGGATAAGTGCCCTCTTCGCCAGTGGATATACTCTTTTCACAGTCTTACCCCACTATGACCATTTAAGAGACTTGCAGCTCTCTGACTCCGCGTTTTAGGGCGAAGTGCATGAGAGGACTAGTTCATGGAGAGCCCTAACAACAAAGATACATGACTCCAGCCGCTCAGGTGGGCTTCTGAGTATCTGAGTATCCTCCTCTGTTCTGTTGTTATTTTTTAATCAGCTGCATAAGCTTACACAGAGATTAGAAGTATTTGCTGAAGGTACTCCGTTCAAGAGTTAAATGGAGGATGCTCTTTTGGCATCTCCTGAACAAACAGTAAATACTGAATAAGCAGTATGTCTCACAAATGACATGTTCTTATTCAGTCTGTGTAATGTATGCAATTTTTTAGAACACAATAACAGATGGCAATAAGTCATTGAACTACTCCATTCAACATAGTTGCTCAGCTTCTAAAGAGAACATAAATGAGAAAACAAAATCCATTTTTTCCCTTTTCTGTGATCAGAGAACCTGTGAACAGTAAGCAGAAAACCCAAGTGATCCTGAAAAGACATAGATGGTCTGCTGATCTTATTTTTCCCATCCCCTGCAGTCATGCAAGAACCGAATTGTGAGTACTTCCTAATTTAATTATTCTATTTTTGTTCCTTCCCCACAGTCATCTGTCCATACATTTTGACTGTGCTACTGGCTTTTAGTAATACAAAATTTAAAGTTTTACAAATGTAAAAGTTAATGTGATAAAGGAAGGTTATCTTTGTGCAAGCGAAATCATTTTGGATAAGACAATCTTTGGCCATTCCCAAGATGGCATGGTTGATTGCATTCCATACATGACCTAGGTCATGCATGGCTTATAGAGTTATCTGGAAACACAAGGATTTGATTAGAAATGCTAGAAAAGCACCTTTTCTTCTCCTCAAGAACATATCTTAGATACACCTACAGAGCTACTTGGAGGACTGAAGGGGCTGATGAACCTGTCAGGGTTGTATGGACCCATTTACATCCTAAGAGTCCCCTGAGGCTGCATAAAACAACAGTTGCTCTTTGATTTCTGCATACTTGAATATGCCCAGTGGGTGGGTGTGCCATCAGACACACCCAGACTAGCTGCCTTGCTCACATGTTCAGAAGGCAGATTAAGAAGCAGGCAACATTTAGGGCTGTGGTAAAAGTGCCGTGAAGAATATCTCCTATTACTGATATGGGCTCTCCTGAGACAGGCTGGCAGGAAGCTTGCACGCCAAGCATGGAGTGCAGCAAACCTCTAAGGAGCAACGTACACTCTGGGAGAGGACTACAATTACAAAGGTGTCATTTTTTATATTTGTCTTGCAAGGAACTCAAAGGAAAGAAGAAGGGAAATGCATGGTCCAAGATCTGTGCAGGCTGTAGCTGGTCTGAGGACGTGGAGCACAAAAATTAGAACTGGGCACTCAGAAATTGGGAGACAAACGAGGCTTACCAAGTGATCCAAGAATCACCAGAATTGTTACAATCCAGACAAGTACTCTCGAAATGTACCTGATTATAACCATCAAAATCATGGACAACACTGCAAAAGAAGAAAAGTAAAATAAGTACAGCAATTATTTCAAGTAGAAATACCCTTCCTAATTGTCCCACTGCACTAAGATAACTGCCTTCTAACAGAACTTTTAGATAAAGATTTATTTTCTGAGGCTTATAAACTCACTGCACAGATAGTTAAGGAAACTAGGCACCTCTACACCTTCACTTTGAAACTGCTGATTAAAACAAAGAAAGCATAAATACATTTACATGGTACATTAAATATAAGACATAATGTGTACAAACAGACAGATGTATTTAGACAATGACAAAACACAGCAAGACATGATAGAACTCCGAGTCTGGTAACACAAGCACATCTCCTAAAGACCAGAGCAGAATTTGCACTCAAATACACTTGTCAAACAAGTGCAGATAATGTGATGCCTGTGTACTCTAAAATGTCATGCCACCAAAAAGTAAAAAAAAAATTACTACTTTATTTTCAACATTCAAATGAGTTCTTTAACAAGCTTTGTTCATATAGTTCCACTGTAGTTCAGGAACTGCACATTAAAAAGCCCTCCACAATCTCAGCCAACTAACATTTAGTGAGTGGTGTGTGTAAGTGCATTCACATATGTTTGCATATACTCATTTGTGTACAGCAGTTACATGAAAACCACTGGAACCTAGCTTTCTGAATCACACAATCTTACACATTGTTTAAAAATAAATACATTTTGTTTAATTATGAAGGTATGAAAAATATTTTTTAAATTAACTGTACATAAAACTGCATTAACTTCTGACTCTAACCCAACAGTAGCAGTGCTAATGAGCCACTAGCTATCAGATTTGGAACAGTCTTTCTACTTTTATTATCAAAGATTGCAGCTGTCAAGATACAAGGATAAACAGCTTTCCAGATACAGCTGAAAAGATACTCAATGGTCTTTCATTTGGTGGGGTTTTTTTGTGGGTGGGTTTGTTTTTTTGTTGTTGTTGCTGTTTTTTTTTAAAAAAAACCCACAAAGACAGACTGAAAACAAAGGCATTCTTTATCTGGTACAGTTTTACAGTGTTTCTTTCCAAGCCACACACTGCTTGTATAAATGGATACTATCTGGACCTTCCCATTTTAGGATTTCAGATTTTATACTTGGTAGGAGTAAAATAAACTCACTGAAAAAGTAAATATGTGGGTAGCATCTCACCTTAATTCACAAGAATTTGTTAAAACAGCACTTCAGTGTAGTGCAATGTGTCATTCTACAGGCCAGAGGCATCTCACAACTGTAGAAACAACTCAGTACCTCCATACTGCTGGGAATTTCCAGCTCTTCAGACAAGGCTGAGGTTTTCAAAGGCCTGAAGTTTTTAACTTTGGGGGAAGGGGAAGAAGGATGGTAACATACAATAAAACAAATAGGCACCTAACTTTCTTGTTTTCCCTCTGACAGTTCTCATACCCCTTCATAAGCATGTTAAATTAAACTAACTAAATCCCCTACCTTTTAGAAGAGTGCTGTTGTGCACTTCTCAGCCTGTCCTTTTTATTTGGAAACAGTTTATTTGGACTTGGGTTAGCAGAAAATTAATATAAGAAAAGGGAAAAGTAAATATTGTAATAAAAATGAGGACAATGGCAATATTGTTAACTATACCAAAACTAATATTCGCTCGTCAGCTGCCACACATCCTCTATATCTCATAATCAGTGGAAGAGGAGAAAAAACAGAAATGCATATGTATATTACTTCTGAATATGTTATCCAGATGTCAAATAACATTTTAAAAAAGCATCCTGAACCATTTTCTAAGGGCTTATGCTATCATACATTTTTTTGCTCATATTGTGGTTAGAGGGTGTTAACAATCTCCTAATGCAGTACTAAGAAATAACTAGTAATGAGAAAAACAATTACCTAGTGATAACAAGCAAAGTCCCATTATAATCTCTTTGCTGGTCATAACTCCACTAATCAGCCTGTGTAAGACACTACTGTCACTGACAAAGGTGATCAGGGCCTCTGCAAACTTGGCATAGCAGGAAATGTTCACAGGAGCACAGCGATGGAAGAATGGAATAGGTGCACTGGTGACACAAGGAAAAAAAAATCAGAAAAAAAAATTACTCCTACTTAATATAAATGCCACATCAACACACAAATGAAAGGTGAATAGATGCAACCATTCCACCCTCATAACATCATAACCACAAACCATGTGTTGAATGCACAAGTGCTGCTGGAATGAGGATGATCATAATGGGAAGTGATGCGTTCTAACAAGTAACCCTGTGAGGCTGGAGTGCACAGTCCAATAGGAAACTTTTACCCTCCCACCCTTAAATGGCAAAGCTCAGAAAATACAGGTTTCTATTTCTGCTTAAATGTCTCCCATTCAAGTGTCAGATGGTGAACCAGCAGCTGAAACAATGCCTTTCACATGTGTTAGAACAGAAAACTGGCCCATATTTGCAGCAAAAGAAATTCCAGAATGATGATACTCTTCTTGCAGGCATACGTTATGCTAAAAGACATCAGCACTTAAAACTGCTGCCAAGAAAAATCAATGTATTCATTCTTAGTCTTTCCCCATAGTAAGCTTGCTCTTGTATTGAGGGTTACAATCACAGTGTTTCCTTTCATTAATTTTGCTAAAATTATGCACTACATTCTTTGCAAAACTTGCAAAGATGCCTCTACTTTTTATTATTCCTGAACTGCTTTGGAAGCATCGTCCCCCAGAATACTGACATTATGCGTTAAACCTTGCAGAAAGTTCAGCAGAACCTGTTACCAAGTCCATCAGAGGAAGATACAAGAGAGCAAAAACTTCACTTTAAAAGTGGGTAATTTTGTTTTCCAAATGTTCCCCATTAAGTAACTGCCTTTCTTGCTCATAAACTATAGCAGATCTCAAAGTGGCCTATTACATCTTGTGATCAATCTTCCCAGTTACACCACAGACACATGTTCCATGAACTAAATGTTCCTTCCTATAATTGCAGCCAATGAAAGAAATGTATTTTGTAGTAAGTCAGTCTTTTCTTCTAACCTCTAAATTTGTTTCACCCTCCCCAAGCTTCCTTACATAAGTGATTTCAGAAGACTGTAGCAGGAATACACGTAATCTTTTGCATTTTCCCCATTTCAGCAATGATCTATAAAGCAGCAATTTTTCTGTACTCAGCAACTATTTGTTAAGCCTAAGCATTTCCAAAATTCTAAGTGTTATTTTAAACATGTAGTGAGTAAACCAGCTGCCTTAGGCATGTTCTTTCTATGTATTGTTTTTGGAGAAAAAAGGACAAGATGCTGAAAACCATTAGTGTATCATTATTATGTACAGAATTCAGGAGAAAGTATGATCACCTGCCATAGCCATGTAATTAACAGAACTTAGGTTACTGCTTGAAGTGACTGACAATTGTAAATTATATGGTTTTAAACTTACTGTGCTGAGTAACTAAATGCATTTGGAGATGCTCATATTGATGGTCTACTGTTAGGCAGTGATGAAGACAGCAGTTAAAGTACAGCAAAGTCATTGTGAATTAGTCACAGTTGTTAAAACCCAAACTAAACCCGTAATGATGGCTGCCCTATTTAAAAGGCAGCCCATGTATCCTCTCAGCCTCTTACAACATAGCCTATTTTGGAATATGCAGTGTACTGCAGTTCATTATATGCAGTAATACGGGGAAATATTGAAATCTGAGAGGTTTATCTGATTGTTAACTATTCCAACTTTGCAGAAAGCCTACAGCATTTAGAAGTTGCCAATATCAATAACAAAGTGCAAGTCCTGAGCTGGGAGCAGGGAAAAGACTGTCGTTCCTGCATCCAAATATGAAAATACCCATTTTGAAAAGGGGCGTTAATGGGATTAAAATACTGTTCCAAAATATACCCCAACAGAGGAACAAATGTGCACCAGAGTTTATATTACCCTTTTAATGTCCCTTAAGCTATGGCAATTTCACTACAATGTCAAGTTACCTATTTTCATATGCAATAATTAATTTCTATCTTTGTTGTAATTAATTTTAAAAATGAGGTTAGTGGTTCCTACAAGCTTTCTTGAGTAAATAGGACTCCTGAGAATCCACCTTTTGAGATCGGCTGCTATTTCAGTGGTTCTGACTGAATGACTGGGCAAGGTAAGGTGTTTTGTTTAATGAAAAATACAATAATAGATGTATTCTCAGTGACCTGTGCTATTTCACACGGCCTCTTGATTGTAACTTGTTATATTACATACCAAAATGGAATTACATGTTTCTGAGAATAACAATATGATACTTAATCATGAACAAGAGCAAGTAAAGTTCAAGCCAGCAGATGATGATGTTAAAAACTGTATTTTTAAAGCAATATTCAAATGAAGTTAAGAGACCCATCTGATTGTTCAAGTACTAGATATCACAGGAGAGCTTCTTCCTCTCTCTACTACACCCGGGCATATAGGGTAACCTGTGTGTGTGCAGCCTGGCTGGAGTACCACTGCTACCTGCTCTTTACAATCTCTACAAAGCATGCACTCAGCACCATTTGGTACAACTGTTTGATAAATGCTGGAGGAAAAAGCTGGATAGATTTTCCTCCATAGAGTTCTCTATTTCAAACCTAAATAGTCACATACTGAGGCAGAAATATGCTAGGCACAGTTTCTGGAAGACACAGGTATCACTGGCTGCATTGGCAGACTGCACTGCTGTGGCAAAGTTGGACATAGTGCCTTGAAGCTGGAGGATCAGAGTCCATGGAAGGGCATGAAGAAGCCTGGTCATGAAACAGAAAACATCAAGGGACAGTCCTCACAGCATACACTATCTCCATTCCATGGACCTAACTGGGAGTCAGAGGATGGTTCACACCTTTGACAGATCAAATCTCAAAACAGGAAAATTAGGTAAGTGCTCCCTGAACGCCTCAGCCTGCAGGGCGTCAGGTTTTCATTTGTTTGTAGCCACAGGATTCCATTTCCCCTCCAAATTACACTAATTTATTCAAATAATTTAACTATAAAAATCTGAAAACCAGAGTGGTTTACAGATACAATATTGGCCTTTTTGCCTTAGGGCATTAAGTTCAGACTTTTCAATCTCAGGAAATATTCAGACGTACTGAGCATTTTATTCATATCAAATAAAAAAGGGGAAATACGCCACTCACACAATAACTTTTCAAAAATAACTCTTGAGGTAGTTTTTGTGAGGAATTTATGTAGTGTCATTAGAGCCCTGACACACTGTTCTATCCTCTTGTTTTCATTAAGGTATATTCATTCAGACTGAATGATGTGGGAACACATAGTGCGAAAAATCCATATAATTCTCGCAAAAATTAAGACTGACAAGTCTTTTTAGTATGCATGCTGAAGTTTTCATGTTTTTGTATTACAGCTGTAACAGCTTCTTAGCTGCATGGAATGAATATTAATCTGCTATGTGGAAAAGTAAAAAAAAAAAGTTAATATTCCAGCAGCTACTTATTGTCATTACAACATAAAAAAATTATTCACTGGAGGGGCTACAACACACCCAAGAGACACTTAAAATGAAAGCTTTTAGAACCGACCCAATTATAAATTGTAATAAAACCATAACAGAAACCTATACATAGGGCAAGACTGCATTTACAACCCACTACTGAATATGTTTGAGAAGATAAACTTCAAGAAAACACAATATGATTCTTCTTGAGTGAGTGGAATTACTGACAGAAGGGTGTGCACAACAGCAAATGGATAGCTTTTTTTCTCAGCAATGCTCATCTCCACAGTTCCAGACAGCATAGCTAGCAGAGATTCTGGAGCTGCAATCTCTACTCTCCTATTCACAAAAAGCAGTCTAGCAAAATATTTTAAAGAATAAAATTCAGATCAATCTGTTTATAAAATACAGTCCTCTTTTTGGTACTTGACCATCCTCATATTGGTCATTTGGGGACTGAAAGAAGAAAAATGAAGCAATATGCTAGATCTGACTGGCTGAGGTAAGGTTTAAAAAGTGAACACTGTAGAGAGCTGCATGTGAATATACCTTTTTTCCTCCCTAAAGTGCTCCATAACTGTCTCTGATCTGCATTGCTGGCAGGCAGCTGGCTATATGGTGAAATGCAGTAAACCAGCTGATATTCAGCACAGTGCCAGTTACATGAGACAGAAGAGAACTTGAAGATACTTGAAGAACTTAATACTCTCAGTAACACATGCATGGATAGTTTGGGTTTTTCTTTAAGAGTTGCTTTCAAAATGCCTTTTAAACACTTGTGTCAATAAAACACTAAAATACCCATCTGTAAGACAGAATAAATTTGTGCTGCATATTTCCTAAAGAACTGTAATGAACACAACAAATCTCTCCTCCCTCCACCCACAATCAGACAAGATGTTAGTATTACCTCTCTGGAACAGGATATTTAGGACATAACTTGGCAGCCCGTGGGTCTGTCGTGTATTCTGATGGCTGTAGTTCATAGCTACACAGAGTGGACCCTGTTGAGAGAAAAAAAAAAAAAAGACTGATGGGGAAAAAAAATAAAAATAAAATATTCCTGTTCTTTGCAAATGGTAATAAAACTGATAGAGGTCCTAATTCTGCAGCTCCTCATGTTATTACCACAAAGTTCTGCTACAGTTCCTTCTATAACAGAGCAGTGAATCAAACCCAGCACAAGCTTCAGTGTAACAGAATGACACTCTTCATCTAGCTTCGGGTCTTTCAACATTTGTGTATTCAAGTCAAAAAAGTTTATTCACCATGCAGGTTAAAACAGAAGGACACAAAGCACTTTTAAGTCACCCTCCTCTGCTACTCCACCACACTTTTTCTTGATAATTTTTAGTGCACGAATATTGCATAAGATAACATTCATTACAGAAAGAAAACATTCAAGTGTTTTTTTTTCAGGGGGTTTTTTGTGTTTTCAAAATACAACCATTCTATAGAACTCAGGGAGAGGAACAAAAGAACCAAACTGCTGAGGTTAGAAACTTGGATGAAAAATAACACAAGCTCTGACCACATCAGATGTCCAAAGCTTTTAATGAAGCTGAACTCTCTCTATAAACAAACTGGTATAGCACAATAAGGATCAAGTTGCCTACAACCAAATTCAAACATAATTTAAGCTTTCCTTAGTACGTGAGACTTGCCTAATAGAAGTACATTGCCCAGACAGATCTGTTCCCATTTGTCTATAATCAATATACTGAACATCTGAGCCAATGCTTCCAGGAACTGCCAAATCAGATTGGAGCAGCAGTCTCTCAAAAACTGGAGGAAGAGGTAAGAAAGCCTCCAACAGTACAAGCTGCCTATCCAAAGATAAGTTTCTTCTCAAGCTTGTTTGCTGACAGATTGCTTACTCCCCAGAGCAAGGGGATACATAGCCTTTAGTGTTCTTTTTTCCTACAAAATAAACTAAGGACATCTTGATCATCCCTATAAGTATTCAATTATTGCCATTATGAAAGTCTCCTCTCCAGAAATACTCTGTAGCAGAGAGTTCTATAAAGTGAATCTGGGTACTACATACACACTGTTACCCAAATTAAACCAAGACTTTTGACAAACAGCCTTATCTTGGTCGGTGTGACACCAAACAGAAGTATCACATGTAGAAATTGTAGAATGTTATTTGCAGAAATCTTGTTTAGCATTGCCACATTGCTACCTCTATCAAGAGATATCTATTCACAGACTGAAAGACAAGACAGAAAGCAGCTGAGCAGGCTATCCCAGGCAGTCTCTGGAACACTACTTAAATACCACTTCTACAAATTAGTTTTTTGGGGGCAGGTCCAAAACACCAAATACACCACTGAAGAAAGTTAGATTTCCTGCAAAGAGAAGGTACCCGGTAAAACATCTGAACTGCAATTTTCAATTATACTGTTTATATGAATCCTTATGCCTCTACTTGCTTATGTGGAAAAGATGGCATCAGATAAGCAGGTATCAGACAAAACTACCTTTGTTACATCATAATTGTAAAGCATAATATCTAAAAATAACTTGCTGATTTTGCCATTCATCACTACCAGTGTTGAACTACAGTTTAAGTATGTGATGCAGAGGCCCCCACACCTAAGTAAGTCTAAGGGACACAGCTGATCTGTGGATGTCCATGCTTCTTTATGACTTCTAGCAGTTCAGGCAGAAGGGAAAAAGGGCAGGATTTACTATTGCCAGGGAAGAAGGATCTAGGTTCTTTGCATGAATGTGTATCCAAAGACCTTCTGCTTGTATCACAAATGTAAGCCAAACAAAATGCCACATCCTAATCTGCAAGACAGGTCACAAGCCATTCAAGTAGGACTTGTAGACTAGGGTAGCACAACAAACCCCTGGCTGTGGAAGAAAGTGGAGGCACCTTGCAAGGTCCCTCTGGAAACTAACAGCATGTTCTCTCCTGTCATGCAATGGAGCACAGGATGACTCTGGCTGCTACCATCATCTCTTGCCTGGGAATTGCTCCTGGGAGGTCCTCTGTATCTCTTCCTTTCAGCTGTCCACCTCATGTAGCGTGCTTCTTCAGACTCACAGCCAAACAGAAAAATATTTTCATGGAGCTTGTCAGACAAGGGACATTAACAACCCTGCATCTAAACAAACTACCAGTCCAACAGCTGAAATAATGCCCATGAGATTTATTTGTCTTTTTGTCCTATATAATTAGGCAGAATAAAATTTTACTATTCCTATAAATATTTATTTCTTTGTATTTTTAAAACCTTCCGACTTCTCTAATACCATGTAGGGGAGTTCTAAAACCCAAACATGTGACTGAGAAATGTATTACTTGATATCAAACTTAAACTGATTTCTTAACAAGAGTGTCTGTGCACCAATAAATAAAAGTGTGAATTCTGTAAGGTGAGAATGGGAGGAATGGACTGTTTTGCCAAACCTTCCACCCCATACTAGTTATACTGCGTTAGTAGAGACTGTATTAGCACAGCCAGTCTTACTGTTGCTGTTTGAGTTTGCAAGGCTGCAAAAGCTTAAAGGAGAACTCAAATCATCAATCTTGCTGAGATAATTAGTTTACCAAAGATGCTACTACTACTCCTAAATTATTATAAAACTTAAATATTTCAAAAACATTATGGGTGGAATTCAGAGAACAAACTAAAAAAAAATCATTAAAGTACTACATCCTTTGCTTCCTACAGCAGTGCACATTATTTCTGCTGGAGAAATCATTAGGGAAACAACATCAAACTACAGGGATTGGATTTGAGATCCCAACACGTTGTAACCTTAAAGAAAAATCCTTATAAACTATGCAGAGTAACAGTTTCCGGGCTACTGGTAAGCACACAGAGTTTACTGGTCCCACAGTGCTGTACTTGGTGCTTTCACCTACAAAGTGGTATTCTGGAGACACAACACAGCTTCAGTTCCATGCTTTCTTTTTCATGAATAGTGTGGCTCCAGCCATGAGAATATTTTGGGGCCATGAGTGCAGCAGAGCATCTCAAAAGACAAACTTCCCTTTCAACAATAACCTAGCCGTAGGAGTGAAAGCCACTTCTTCTTTAAAAGCCGTCTTTCTGTTTTGGCGAGGCTTGGATTAGCAAGGGGCTAAACAGCCATTATCTCTATCATTCTTAAAAACAACTACAATTGCTACAAATTATGTAAAGATGCTGTAGAAAGCCAGGACGAAGATGGGAGACCAAACTTATTTCAAAGATTCTTTCCAACTGAGAAGGCAAATTATTAAAGGTCTTGTGTGCTCAGAAGACACAGCACACAGAACAATAAGGTACCACCCTCTGCTTCCCACAGCAGTATAATAAATGGGAAGTTCCATACTAACCCAAGGTGGTCAGATAAAACTACTTTTAAAGACCAGAGCTCCAATACAGCTTTCCTTCCTGTATTTGCCGTGCTGTAAGCAAACACACAAAACCTCTGCTACATCAGCATCACTATCAATATAAAAATATACAGCTTGAGAAATGGTAAGACTTCCTAGGTCATCTGTTAAGAGGACCAGCCCACAGAGGAAACCACTAACATTAATACTGACCAAATGACAGTGGTGGAAAGCACAACAGGGGCTCTGGATCCCATTCTTAGCTGCTCAGCAGTGCCCACTGTCAGTAGTGTTAGCAGGAACTAAAACAAGGACTTCCAGATCTAAAAACATGGTCTCATATTCAGAGTCAAGAATTTAAGCGGAAAAATACAGAACTATATCACAGAATCACAGAATGTTCGGGATTGGAAGGGACCTCGAAAGATCATCTAGGCCAATCCCCCTGCCAGAGCAGGAACCTACATGAGATCACACAGGAAGGCGTCCAGGAGGGTTTTGAAACGTGTCCAGAGAACGAGACTCCACAGCCTCCCTGGGCAGCCTGTTCCAGTGCTCTGCCACCCTCACTGTAAAGAAGTTGCTTCTCAAGTTTAAGCGGAACCTCCTGTGTTCCAGCTTACCCCCATTGCCCCTTGTCCTACCATTGGACATCACTGAGAAGAGCCTGGCTCCATCCTCGTGACATTCACCCTTAACATATTTATAAACATTAATTAGGTCTCCCCTCAGTCTCCTCTTCTCCAAGCTAAAGAGACCCAGCTCCCTCAGCCTTTCCTCATAAGGGAGATGCTCCACTCCATCATCTTGGTGGCTCTACGCTGGACTCTCTCAAGCAGTTCCCTGTCCTTCTTGAACTGTGGGGCCCAGAACTGGACACAATATTCCAGATGTGACCTCACCAGGGCAGAGTAGAGGGGGAGGAGAACCTCTCTTGACCTAGAGATACCTGGGATAGGTTCAGCACCAGGAGCAGAAGAGCCACCTCAGGAGTATGTTCTGTTCAAGTTAGGCACAGCTCCAAGCAGCTCCACATACCCGTTTTCACAGGCACATGGCAAAGCAGACTGAGAGACTAGGACCACAGCTTTAGTGAGGAATTTATACGATCTTCCATGTTCTGAATCTCACTGACAGGATGCACATATTATGCACCTATGTGAATAACTGTCTTCTAAAAGACTGTATGATGAGGCAGAATTTATAGTTAAAAACCTCAACATTATTTTAAGCATTCTCTCTCCTTCTCAAGCAACATCCTACTAGTCCATCAGTAAGGTAAGTCCTGTAACGCAGGCCTCAAACTCCAGGAAATCACAGGCACAGAAATGTGCAGAACTGTTAGCAGGAGTGAGATTGTTTAAATCACAGCTACTGGCCTCTGTACTTTCAGCCCACTGCTAGTTCCTCTTGGGTTCTGGGTGTTTTATAGGCAAGTGTCACCAATTAAAGCATAGCTAACATTGTGAATACATGACTCGGATGATTATGCTTGACCAACCCATGCAATACAAGCTAAAAGTATCAACAGCTGGATATTGACAGAGGTGGAGTTCACAGCTATTCAGGAAGGACAAGGCCCCCAGACTCTCATAAGGGTGAAATTCTTAACACTTCCCTACTTTCCTCACTCCAGAGCTTGACTTAAATCTACCTGTTGAACTCTATCAGCTCTAAACTGTTAATGTGAACCATATTACCAGTCCAGAGCTTCACACAATGAAACAACTTGGTACACTGCCAATAATTGTATATTATCTTACCATCTTATGGACTAGCAACGTGGCATAGAAAAGTAGAAGCCTAAAACAATGGCTCATGCATCTGTAGGAAATTCTGCTGCAAATCCCATAGCCAAAAACCACAGAAGGGGTAGGATGCCAAGCACTATTTCCACAGAAGGTGCTAAGTTACTATAAGTTGCTGACTTCTGCCAGTAACCGAGAATGATGTTGCATGACCTCTGAAAAAGTGTGCCTATGAGGAGTAGTAGACAGACCCCCTCTTCACAAACTCCTGCCAAGTAGAAAAAGGCTCAGGCCATGGAAGGAAATACACTAGATTGATGCTGACCAGACTTTGTTTATTCACTGACAACTGCAATTATAACCTGCCCACAGCTATAGGAAATAATTCTGCTCAGAACACAAGCACTAAGAATACATAAAGTTTAGGCTTGTATAAGTTTCTTGTTTGCCTACTGATTTTTAGAACAATGAGAACACTCCAGAAGCAGACAAGTTCACATTTCATGGTTCATTTAGGAATGACGTAGCATTGAGCTGTGTACAGATTAGCATTAGAGCTGAAAATGAGTGAAAAAACAAGAACTCCACTTCTTGGTCATTGATTTGAATACGGTCTGAAGTAGCACTTAATGTGGAAGCATCAGAGCACTGCACAAACATATCTCAACATCGCAGCTACCCCTTTTGCAAATAGTGCGGGAATGGAGGCCGAAGACCAACAAGGATGGAACTGAACCTTAACACCTAAACCTAATTTCTGGAACCTAGTAGAGTCTAGAAAAATAGTAATGCCTTGAGATGAGCAAGAAGACACAGGACAGACCATTTTGCAGGCAGGACTTCTCAGATTAATATGACAGATTTGTTCTCAAGGAAGCAAGCAAGCTTCATTCTATATATTTATCCACTGGTGCCTTCCAGAAGCACAGAAATTGTTTTAAAGGAAGGAAAGTAAGGACTGTATATATCTAAACTTCAATTTCTTTAAAAGACTGAAAATTAGAGGGCAGGAGAAATTACAGCCTGCTTTTTCAAATAAATGTGGGACTCAAGTGAAAGTAACTATCCTCCAGTGCCTGCAAGAACATTCTGAGAAAAATACAATACATAAAACCTGCTACTTGGATCTTTAAATGTCTCCAGAATTTAAGACCACGAAGAGAACTGCTGAGATAGCTAAGCGTAGCTCCTGTTATAACTAACTGTACATAAAAATTTTAAAAATTTATATCTTAACAGTCAGAATTCATATAGATGCATTCTTAGTCGTAATTAAAAAGCCCAGACTATCCTCTTCTCTATCCCTCCATTCTTATCAACAGTACAGAAAGTTGAAAGCAAGTACTAATTTACTTATTTACTCAATGAGTACTAATTTACTCATTCCTCCACTCATATTTCTTCCAGTGCTACATAAAATCAGCTATTCTGGAATCAAATTCAAAATCCATCTAGTCCAGTGTTTCCCAGATGGACTGGGATGTTTTCCATACTGCATCTTTAGCTCTCCACCACTTATAGCTCAAGGATATCCCTGAGTACTAACCTATTAAATATCCAAACACTATTAATCTAACAGTTTATCCTTCAGTATCTAAAATATTCTCATGGTAAGAAGTTTCATAAATTAACTATACCTTGTGTGGAAAAAAATCTGTCCCTTTGATGCCTAATAGTTCATTTTTTGACCTCTAGTTTCACATTATTCAAGTTATGAGATCAAGGAATCATTCTTTTTGAGCCTTCTCTAAACTATTGCTGCTTTGAAGACCTTACTGATAGTTTTCTCTTTTTCAGGAAAAAGAATCATT
The DNA here is from genome assembly GCF_000700745.2 of Antrostomus carolinensis. Taxonomy (NCBI): domain Eukaryota; kingdom Metazoa; phylum Chordata; class Aves; order Caprimulgiformes; family Caprimulgidae; genus Antrostomus; species Antrostomus carolinensis. Next base: position 20,172 of record NW_010307336.1, read on the forward strand.
GGTCTTTTCTGGTGATCATCCTTGTTTGGCTTCTCAGTATGCATACACATAATATAAAAAAGTTTAGAAAAAAGTAAAGAAAACTCTTTGCCAAGGAAGGATCAGAACACAAGCTTTATGATCACAACACAGCATGAGTTTACACAAAATACAGTGTCTGTTTTTTTCTCTTCACAATTAATAAACATTACACTTTCAGACAATGCTGTGCTTCCATTTAATCCTCTCACTATCCACAGCAGCTTCATGATCTCTTTCCCAACTAGCAATAACCCTTTTAAAGTAAAATGCTAAATGTGTAACAATTGGGGTTTTTCTCACTCCTTCACTCTGCAGGCATTCCTTTGCATGTGATATATTGTTCCACTGCAACTGATATCATGTAATTCTAAATAATTCAGTAGCTGCAGCAAGATTTATAACCTCACTATTCCTCCCTCTTTCCAAATATTTTATTAACGTAATCAATAACACAACACAGTATTACTGAAGGACTCCATGTACAGCTGCTTTCTGTTGTGAAAATTACTTCATTCTGACTACAGGGTTCATTCCCAACACAAGACAACCCTGACAGGCAGTTTCTGGCAACAAGGTGAAGTAGCAGTGGATGACTCTGTATCTCAAAACCAGTCACAGTGTATACTTTTATTCCAACTATTCAAAAAATTACACTCAGAATTAACATATCCAGGTTCCCAAAGGCCTAGTGGTGCAGAATCTCTTTAATCACAATGTGCCTAGAACTAACATGGTACAACAGACTTCAGGAAAACCATGAGCAAAGGATTAAGCTTTAACCAGCACACTTCCACGAAAAACAAAGTTGGGGCAGGGCGGAGAGCAGGTGAGAGGGGGACAGGAGCAGAAGGAAATTGTCAGAAGCTGGCAGCAACTACATAACAACTATTTCTAAGGCAAGTATCAACAGTATACTGCAAAGATGTACTTTGATTACTATACATGAAGATGTCATTATCTTCAGACAAAGAAAAATCTTTTTTTGTTTCCCCTATGGTTCCTTCCCATAGCTGAGAGATGACCTGCTGCAACTCTGACAGCTTGATTTCCTTTATTGATTTCTTTCAGGTCCGTTTCCATAGCAGAATAACAAATTTAGACCACAGAATTACAGAATCACAGAATGTTAGGG
>NW_010307337.1:0-14877 GCF_000700745.2 Antrostomus carolinensis
TCGTGTCCCCGTGGACCGGGGAGCTGTCGGGCAGCTCAGCCAGCGCCGGTCCCTGCAAACTCCATTTCCTTGGGGTTTTCTTTCCTGTTTTTAATCTCGCTCCCCCGTTCTCCACCGCTGAGGGGATGCAGGGACGGGTCCAAACACGGTCAACAAGATGGGTGCATCCAGCGCTCCGACCTCCCCAGAGCAGCGAGAAGCTGGGGCTGAGTTGCAGAACCACCACCAGTGAGCTCTGCGGTTAGTCGGGGTGAATATCACAGCCGAGAAGTCAGAAACTTCCACCGATCCGTTGATTTCCTAGAGGAACGGAAGGTGTCAGGCTCGACCCATGAGGAGATCCAAGCGTGGGGTGGGTGCAGGGACCACAAATCTCAAGCTGAGGGAAATCCTGGATGGAGATGTGGACATGGATGCAGTGGGGAGCACACAAGGAACCCATGGGACTTGCTGATCCAACATGCTCCAACCGTGCGTGAGCTGCTGCTGTTTCTCCACATCTTCCCAGACATCACACAACTGCATCCGGGCAGCAACTACAGCTCGACAGGTAATCCCAAACGCAACGCAATTTCTCATGGTATGGGCTGAACCTCCAGCAGCTCGCTTTGGTGAACACTCATTTCCAACTCGGATCACTGCCAAGCTACTGAAAGGATGTGGAGACATGAGAACCATAGTTTGAGTCTTGAATGGATGCAACAAAGTTCAGACCAGCACTCGGTCAAATGTCATTCAGAAAAAGCCGTATCTCTGACTCTTTTTATCCTCAAACCCAAACAACGTCAATTTCAAATCAATAATACCACTTTTCGTAAATTTCAAGTTACTCCCTTCTCCATGCAAGAATATGGATTTTAGACAACTTGAAGGACTCAGCCCTTAAGGCACAATGCCTAAACTTCAACAACAACGACTCTTGCTATATTTTTTCTGTATAAGTCATTTCAAAGTAAACAGAACATAAAACACATGTAAATATCTTTAACAACTCCCTTTTGGACTTTCTGAACTGCTTTGTACAGTTACAAAACCTTTTCCTATGGTAGCTCTCAAATGGCTCTTTTAAAACAAGAAATGTCCTTGAAAAGGAGAACATTCTTTAATATACACAGAGCAACTGTTACCTCATAAATATTAATGAACATTAAACCACATGTCATGAAAATAATTTTCATGCAAAAAATCTTATGCACGTAGGTGCATTCAGTGGCAAAGTTCACAGGTAATTCTCCCTACTGGTTGCAAGTCCTTGGTGATACCTGGAGGTCTTTCCTTTTAGATATAACGAAGGATGTTGAGAATGCCTAGCTCTCCGAATGTAACATCATTATAGGAAATTAAAGGCAAACAAAAACACCCCAGAAGCAAGCAAGCAAACAAACAAAAAGAAGGCTATTTCATTTGAATGTGAATTTCCTACCTCTTCTAAACTGGTTTACCCATTCCTACATTTTGCTCTTTAAATTTTAAAGCATCTGAACATTTGTTCTGTCAGTCGAGAAAAAATGGACTTACTTAAACTCATGTTAGATCCCCAGGGGATATCATGGAGAAAATAGGACAGCAGTGCTAAGAAGAAAAACTCCATCTACAGCATCTTTTACAATTAAAAACTTGCAAACAGTGTACAACAACAACAGAAAGAAAAGAAAAAAAAAATGAAAAGTATTTCATTCCTTTTTATGCTGTAATTCAAAATTCAGTATTGAATCCAATGACCAGCATGCAAACAGTGCAAATGAAATTTACTTACATCAGTGGCAATAGCTGACAGTTGCTCTGCATGAAGTACATAATTCTGCCTCCATATTTTTACAGGTGTTTAATTAACAAATAAAATCAAATTCAAATGAAAAACCTCAAAGTATGATCAAATTGAATCATACATATTTCTTTGTCAAGCCTAAGATGCAAGAGAAATTTGTCATTCTTCAAGTATTTTATAAATACTGATGGAGACAACAGGAAAGCACAAATTTATGTCCCCCAGTTTTTTACCTGTGATGTCTAAAACTTTACCTTGACGAGTTCAGTCCTGACAAAGCTTTATCTGTAATTAAATACATTTTCAGTTTCTAGATCTTTAGATTTCTTCCTTTAAAAAAAAAAAAAAAATACAATGTCCTTCAGGAGCTTCATCTGAGTAAGAGTTAAGAAAACCGGGACAAAGCAGCTACTCCCAACTATAACCAGTTGCCTGAAAAACATGGTAAGCTGGGATGTGGTATGAGGAAATTTTGTCTGTAACATTTTATCCTTCCAAAGGCATATGAAAGGAAGTACAGGAAAAACAAACCTCTCTATTTCATGAAATTACACAGCTTCGCAGTTTTGAGGAAATTTCTTCTACGGATATGTTTGACTATTAATTATATTAGACTGGAGAGTTATATTAGACTGGAGACTTTGTAGGCTGAAAGGGTTAAGTGGCATGAAACCCATGTTTCTTACTTGCAGCAAAGGAATTTTCAAGGACTTTTTAACCTCTCATTGTTTTAGGTTAGTGACCTGGTTCCAGTGCTCCTTACTTTGTTTGTATTCAAGAAAATAATTCTTCTATAAATTAGTATACAAGCAAATATTATTATGATATAGCAAACATTAAACAATAACTTATCTAATTTTCCTGCGTAGAAAGTTGGAGTGTCTTTCTTTTTTCTTCTGACAAATTTGTGATTTGTAATCTGCATGTTCTGATTTCAATGGTGAATTCATTTCCTCCTCAGGTTACACACACAATGACAGTTACACAATAGTTTGTTTTAAGAACATGGCTGTACTTGGCCTGTCATGAGTATTACACATAATCATGACCTTTCAGATCAAATCATCCATTGGTTCCTCTACACTTACCACACTGGTTGGTTCTATTGCTCCACTGGCACTCATTTACCAGAGACAACAAGCAACAGAAAGAGAATTGGCTTCATGATGTGTGTAAATCAGCCCAAGAATTTTTTACAGATTAGTATCAAAGACATGTCACTTAATCTGCTCTGGAGCCCTGAAGGAAGGCTGTGTTTTAGTCCAGAGCTGAGGCACAGGTGGGCACCCTCCTCTTCCTCACTCCTGAGCACACATCAGAGTGGCTGCAGCACCGCACAGCCATCCCTCCACATCACCACAGCTTCTTCCAGCTACAAATGTCATTTTAAAATAAAGAATCTCCTCATTTTTATTGCTGGGCTTGAGCAGACATTGTACTTGTGTGCCTCTGCTTCACATTGAGCCCTCACTCACTGAAAGCTTTTAATCAATCGGATTTACTGTCTGAACTATTTGAAATAAATGAGAATGATAAAATAGAACACAATGAATAAAAACCAGAATTTAAATATAGTACCTCTGGCTTTTGCTGAACCTTCCCCAACTCTTGTGACCAACTATGCTGTTTTATAGAATTTGTTATTTTGCACACACATCAATTTTTTAAACTAAGTAATTCCAGTGTCTTCACTTTTTTTCTTGTATAAAGTTTCTCTGTGCTTTCTGTAATTGCCATCTATATCTGGGTTCTTGCTAATTTTTTAAAAATTTTTAAATTTTTTTTTGTTTACAAATTTTGTTAAAATTTTGTTTTAATTTTTTTGATCTTAGTGTAGAATGAAGAAGCGAAGGCACACCATCGTGATCAGGAGATTGTACGTTAACAGTCCTTTTCTTATGGACTGGATGGATCAGTGTCCTCTTCTGCATCTCTTCTTCCCGTCCTGTTTGGCTTTTTGGACAACAGATCCATCATCCACTGTCAAATGTAACACAGATAAGGTAAGATTTACTGTTGTTCTTTACTGTATCTAGGTAGTAATAAAACTGAAAATCAGAAGTCATTCATACACTTGCAGAAATAATCAGAGAAGCAGATCATTGACCACACTTTTTGCTGAGGACAAAGCTGGGTAAGCGCAGACAACCTAAGAAGATTGAGAGGTGCGTGTCAGCCACAAATACTATGGAAAAGCAAATGTTACTTACCTTGTTCAAATGCATGTGCTGTTTGCATAGATTTTCTCTATATATAAAAATAGGTATCATTTTTTTTAAAAAAATATATTCTTCTCAGAGGAATTTAGCATTTAACTCTCACAAGAATGATGCCAAAATGAAGCATCTTACACAAAACCTGCCCTTATTCATCCACGAAACTGAATAAAGCAGGGATAACAAACTTTCTTTTTACTCTCTAGCCAGTATAGAATTACCTTTGATAGGCTTATTTGTAGAATATGAAGCAATTGAATCTTCATGGCCTGTTAAGGTCAGGATCCTGGAGACAGAGAAGAAAAGTGGCTTCAGGCCAAGAAAGCTCCCATCCTCCAGCTAGATGGATCCAGGTAAACCCCCCCCTGCAATTTCATCAAAGCCAGGAAGGGTCCTCCAGTTGTGGCCTGAGTGGTCAACCCAGCCTGCATGATGTGACACTCATCACGTCAACCCATAGTAACAGAAGGTCCTCTCCTTCCCCCATCCAAGAAATATTCAAACAGGCAGTGTCAGGGGACATGCCATTTGGGACGATAACATATGTCACCTTAAAACAATACGCTGTATCAGCAGCCAAATGCTTAAACTGCTGGGTGAGCATTTACTGAACATACCTGTATGTAGACAGTATGGATTTCCCAACTTGATTTCTTTTTAGAGGGGGGAGAAATCTTTCATACAGACCTCACAGGAACAATTGAAGTCACAGAATCATAGAATGGTTTTGGTTTGGAAGGGACCTTTCAAGGTCATCTCATCCACCCCCACCCCCCCCCGCAGTGAGCAGGGACATCTTCAACCAGATCAGGCTGCTCAGAGCCCCATCCCACTTGACCTTGGATGTTTCCAGGCATGGGGCATCTACCACCTCTCTGGGAAACCTGTGCCACTGTTTCCCCACCCTCATCGTAAAGAATTTCTTCCTTAAGTCAATTTCTTCCTTAAATCAATGGTCAATTTATCACGGTAGCTCTCACAGGCAAAAGTCCTCCTCCAAATTAGATTGCAGGGAATCGAGAAAAACAGTCAGACATACACTGAAGGTTATTCCTATTTCCACAGGTTAGCACGTCTGTCTTTAAGAATTAACATAACAGATATCCAATGTTAATTATATTGGCATCCATAATTACCTCACCCTTACACCAAACCAAACTTTAAGATATTTGAGATTCAAAGGTGTTTGAATTGCCAGATCCATTTTAAATCAGCAATATCCACACACAAATTTAGGACAAAAGCAGGCAAGATCTGTTTGGAGCCTGTGATCCAAAGTTCAGACTGAAATCACAGCTCTCAAGACCAGACCCACAACAGGGACTTAAAAGAAAGCAACTTCTATATTCTGGCTAATCTTGGTGTTGCCTCAACATACGTGGGAAACCCTGAATATATGATTAAACTTGATTTTGGAAGACATGTGCAGCGTTTTGCATGTGCTTATGTGCATTTCTGAGTAGGAACAGGCAAATGCTTACTTAAATACTTTAGTGAAGACAAGGTCAAATCAGGACATTTCATGCACATACATTTCAGTTTGGATATGTACTAATAGTTAAGCAGTCACTATGGCAGTTTCTGAAGATACTACAGAAAGAATTAAAAAGAAAAGTGAACTATCAAATTTCCAGCGCTTTTAGAGTGATTTGAAGCAACTTCACAGGACAAATGTTTCTATTCTCTGCACTCCTGTGCTCTTATCAAGCCATAGCTAATCAGCTGTAGGCTGTCCTGCTGCTAACTCAGGCAACAAACCACTCGTGACTTTAGCAGATGTTCTCTTTTTCATGCCAATAGGAATATTTACTAACATTTTTTCATGTTACAGTTTTCCATCTCAAAACTTATTCCTCAGGATCAGGAATATGCCACATTTAACCACTTAGAGCCATAAATATCCATTTAGTAAGGCAGGTACTTGCTTGAAAGTTACACAGGAAGATTTTTAGAGAGTTTTATCATTCAAACTATGGACTACATAGAGCCCATGTCTTTAAAAATAAGAGTGTATTGAAGTTTGTTATTAAAAGACATCAGTTTATCAAATCTGGGAAGGTTTTCTGCTCTCACACTAAACGTGCACTTTATCTATATCCAGCTTGTCTCACTAAATGAGGTGGTTCAACAAGGGGAAGAGATGCTCACTGGTAAAGCAGGTACATGATCATAGAATCATAGAATGGTTTGGGTTGGAAGGGACCTTAAAGATCATCTAATTCCAATTTGTTAACAAAGCAAAGGACTACTTTCTTTTATTCAGCAGTCACTGATCAGCACCTCAGGGAGAACTAAGCAGTCTTCTATAAAGAAAAGCAGATAAATCATTTTCTTTAGGGTTAACATTTAAATGTCTTTACCAATCATTGACTACTTGTTTTTATTTACATAGAATTTTCAAAGTTCATAAATACCTTCAATGCGTTCCCCTGAAAGTTCATTTTCCATGTGGATCTGTTAAGGTAAAAATAGAGATTAAGAAACTTTCCCAAAGGCATGAGTTAGTCACAGTGGATGGAGAATTCATTAATTCTGCTTCTTGCTAAATCCACATTATGTTCCCTCCTATATTAGTCTGAAGTTTCTGAACTGTAGTTAATGCTACCAGGTGTTAGGTAAGCTTAGATTTTATTGCTGTTCAGCCTATTGTAAACTGTAAATCAGGTTTTAAAACTGAAATATACGAGAATACTTTTGATGGCTGCCACGTTACAGATACCCAGGACAAACAGAAAGGAGAGAAAATATACTTTTTTTCCTTGTATTTTTTTAATTGCTTTGCTGGCTGGGTGCAGTCACTCCTTCCTTTGAATCAGCAACACAGACCAGAGTAGATGGTAGGAAGTCACTGAGCAGGAGTGCTGTGTGCCAAGTACAAGAGTTAGTAATTCAAACGAACGCATTTTACTTCTCATGGCAACGGTGGAGGAATTTGCACATGGTTACACATCTCAGCTGAGACTGAAATTTAAATAGCTATGTATTAAAATAAGTTAATTGAATCCTTATGGCTAATCTGTTTTATTTGTTGTTAGGAAAGACTGGATGAGTGTCCATAACCATTATTGGGCAGCAGTTTCCTACAATTTGCTAACTTGGTCACTTTGATTATCTGGCTGTGTCTTGAGTGAATCTTGAATGAATTGGCACAGTTAACCTAGGAGAAGCTGAGAAAATACATGAGAGCTGTATTTTGAGTCAGGTCTGGACTATTACAACACATGAGCAGAGTCCTAATGGACCAATACATTGTAGGGAAATCTTAAAGTCTTTTAAAAAAACTATTTCCCTTAAATGTGTATTCTGGTAAGACTATCCAATAGCATGACAATATTGACAAGAAATTATTTTCCTTGCAGACAAAAAAAAAATACAAAATAAAAACATAGCCATCCTGTTAACAGATTTACAAATACCTTGTGACACAGGAAAATTATAATCACTTTTTAGTTTATCACTGAACAGTAATTTTAGCAAGGGGAGTTCATACACGTGAATTGCAAAACCCAAATCAGCTATTCATTTCCTATGATTTACTCTTCAGGTCTACATACTATTTAAATAAATAGTTTAAATAAATGCATACCACTGATGCATTCAACAGTTGAGGACAAAAACACTCCACCCACAGTCTAACATCTCTTGGAAGGCAAACGAGGCAATTGTTTCCAAGCCTTGAAATTTACAGAAATTCATATATAGCATTGGCTGTTACTCTGCTGCAAGTTTATGTAATTTTACTGAAACCAAAGGGATTCTCTGTACAGAGACAATGTTGGTGTTGTGACCCGATTTTCAAAGACAGTGAGCACCCAGACCTCCCTTTGGCTTCACAAACAGCTGTAGATGTTCATCATGTCAGATATTCAAGCCATTAGCCTTTCAGCATTCTAATATTTAAGATCGTTTAGATAGATTTACCCAGAGGAAATTACTGTAGCTATTAATTTATGTTCATTTCCTCACACGTAGAGGGAACATATGAAAGTCAAGTCATTTTTGCTGCTGACAATAAAAGTCAGACATTCAAAGATCAAGTACTTTGTGGTTTTTCTGGCCCGAGCCCTTCATGCCTTGTCAGCTCTCTGTCCTCACTGGAAGACCACCAGTTAATGGATTTAACCTTTACATCAGTGAAAAATAACAGATCAGCATGTCAAAGATAAGTTACACTAAAGTCATGCATGTCCTCTTTCTCCTTCGCTTATTTTTATAGTCATTACATCTCATTTCCTCCACCACTGCTTTACTTAGTTTCACAGAAAGTACAGTTATTCAAGCAAGTAAAAGGCAGTTAAAAAGAGCAAAGTTGCAGCCGTTCACAAAGCTCACTACCCTCTGAAATTCAGCTCCCACATGTGCCAACTTCAAAATGTCACTGGCCATCTCCTGGAGACACCTTGACAACCTCTTTCAGCTCTTGACTCAAGCAACAGTTTCAGACAACTGAAAGTGTAATAACTTTTTTTCCCAAGGTAATGTAAAGAAAACGAAAAAAACACTTGGTGTGTCAAAATAAATCTCTGTATGAAACAACTGAAAACAAAAAGATTACTATTTTACTGGCATTTTATGCATTTCCTGCAAATACAGTTACTTGTGCATAATGCACATTCATATAAATACTGGCAAACAAGAAGGAGGTGTCAGAAGAGAACCAGAGGTCTACATTGCAAAACTCTTTGTGTGCAACACAATTCCAGCTTGATTCATGTTTCCAAGAAAACACTAGAGACAATGCAGTAAAAAAAACAAAAGCTGAATTGTAGACAGCAAGAAACTAAAAGATTTAAGAATTCAAGAAGTCAAAACAAGAAACTGCTAATAACTTTCTTTTCCATGACACTTAGGCTCCTATGAACATCCCAAATCGATTCGAAGGAGAAATCTTCTGCAGTACATGCAAGGCCAACTTGTCAACTATTTCTATAGATGCAACAGTAGCAATACCAATGTGAAATGAACTATTTCATTTATTATTTAGAAGCAAGTTTCACCTGGAACAAGTAAAATTCAACTACAAATTTTCAGGCCCCATACAACATGCTGCTTCTGCTAATATCAGCTGGGTTTCAGAGCCATGAAATGGAAACCCCGACATCACAGACTCCAGCATTTGGCTGTGAATTGATAAATAATTCTCCAAGTTTAACAGAAGTTGAAGGCATCAGTCACAGCGAGCAAAATTTTGATGCCATAACCAGCTGTAGCGTGGATCTGCATCACGTCCAGTGACTCCTCCATGGACCCAATGGTTTTGTTTATTTCTCTATGTAGAATATTTCTCTTTTTCACTTCAAAGGACAAGTCCCTGTACTGTAAAGCAATAACAAGAATGCTAACCAAATATATTTTAGAAACTGATCACAATATTTACTGAGGCATCCTCCCAAGGCTCTTCCTAGGGTACCTTTGGCTGCAGTTTATTCTGCAGTGTGTTATATGTGAATGAATCCTTGGAGCCAGCACAAAGTTCTAGTGTTTTTGAGTATCATGATTCACAGCAGCAGTTTTGAATGCAACACTAGGTCCAAAATCCATTCACTGTTTACAGAAAAAGCTGGATTTTGGTAAAGAGAAGGCAGAAGCCTGAAAGAAGGCATAGTTTCTGTAGGACTTGTTAAAAGTAACATTTCCATAACAGGGAACAGATTATTTTCTGCTACATTTCTCAGCTCTTACAGCTCTTTTCCCCTATCCACATTCCGAAGTCCAAGCTGTTATCTGAAACACAGCCCAGCAGGTGATCAATTCATTCAACCTTATATTTCTATACATACATGCATTGGATAGTATATTGGTTCCTGCAAAGTCTGTGCAAGTTTCATCAGATTTTAGTAAAATGACATTATTGTTCATCTTTTCAAAAATTAAAATTAAAACCAAACTCATAAAGAAACAGATGTAAACAAAAATGAAATTTTAATAAGATATATTGTGGTATGCAAAATGTTGACACTAGATACTGGTTTTAAGGGGGAAAAAAAAAGTCACACAGGAGATTGGAAGGTCAGATGATGCTAAAACTAAGGTTATGATGGGGACTGCTATAGCTGTTATTCCATAATACAATGAAGTAATGGAGCTTTAAAAGAATATTTACAGAAGGGCAAAAAATGAAATAAAAAATATATAACTGACCTCTTAATTACTTTATAGTTCTAAAGAGTGATTTAGTACTATAACAACTTTATTAAAAAAAAACAATAAACAGCTGTTTGGTCCCAACTTTCTGCAAACTTTTTCAATGCTGACAGGTAGACCTTTGGGTATGTTTGGATATTTGTATAGATTAGCTATATCTTGGGTATACACTCTTCCAGGATGTTTTAACAATATTGCTGATAGTCAGAAAGCTTATAAAAATAATGAAAAATTGCAAAAAAACCTTCAAAATCATGTCTCAATCATTATTACTTGATAAGAATTAATTAGGGATAGTTCCTGGAGTCCTGGACTCTGTGAGAGCTACCAGAAAATGCCTGTAAAAGGACAGAATGTTTTGAATGTTCTGTAAAAGGACAGGAGCTTTTCCACCTATGAATTGCCTGGCATAAGATGAACCTGAAATTATCAAAACATCAGAACACCAATTCAGTACTACGCATAATCAAACCATGATTCAAGTCCTTAGAATTAGTATGAGAAAAATAAGCATGCTATTATTTTACAGACTTCTTTTTCACTCAGCTTTGCCAAAGATGATGATCACTATCAACCATTGCAAAGGCTGAGTTTTTCATAGAATTCCACACTGACTTGAAAGACACGTTTTAGCAGTTTCCCTCCAAAACTCTTCAGTTTAATATTACAGAAATGTGAAAGCTATCAATGTTTTTGGAAGTGGTTTGTAGAGTATTTCCCTGCCTTTTCAGGATTACTCATCGATTACAGAAAATTATTCATTCTATATCTCAGCTGAAGTTAAATTAAAAAATCTAAACAAAACAAAACACGGCTTTAAAAAGCTAATTTGAAGAATTTGTCCTTTTTGACATAAATTTTAAACAAGATCTCAATTAGAACAGCCCATTACACAGTAAGACTTTTTCATTTTCACCCTCAGTCAGTCATAATGAGCCACATTGGTCTCTGTCATGGTCCTCTGTGCACACACTCCATATAATCGTGCTCACCAGCCTATTTCAGTGATATAACAGTCAAGTAAGAACATGTGCAGTCAGTAACACTTAGGAATAACAAACCAGGTTCATCACTGAAGTCAGTGGGAGGGCATTTGGCCCATTAACTCAGAAATATAGGAAGTTTCGTTATGAAGTAGCCACTTTGCAGGACCCAACTATCTTGGTTTATGCTCTTTCCTCAAGGCCCATACATAGCACTCATTAATATCCGATGGAAATCTCAAATCAAAAAGAAAATATTCCACTTAGGAGAATGGAATAGACATTGTCACTGAAAAGCCCAACTTAAGCACATTTGGCAACGGTCTGAAAAATCACATCCCACTTACCATATAAGCCACGAGCAAATTGCTGCCTCGTCCTGCATTATAATTTCCAGATAAGAAAAACGGAGATTATAATTTTAGCTCCCGTGATTAAGACGGATGCACAGTGGGGATCTCAACTACTCTAAAATTTAGCACAGTTTACCCCAATCATTTCTTTATCCCCTCAGTTCTTAGTTCATTTAGAGCCTGCTGCAGCAATCTATCTCTATTCAGCAAAGTATTTATGCATATACCTAATAACACCTGCATTTAAACAAATTCTTGAAGATAAACACATCTTTAAATCCTTTACTCAATGGAGAATAAATCTAAGTAGTGTCTAAAATACCCAGTTGGACTGGGATCTTGGTTTTGAAGTATTTTCAGATGCTGAGAGTAAAATTATAATAAGCACATTAAGAATTTTTTTCAGCGTGCATTTTTCTAACTAGACTCTGGTGAAAACAGTATTTCTCAGTGGAAAAAGATGGCTTTTCCTTAGTTAAAAGTTGTGGAAATGTATATTGCCAAATTCTTCGTTTGACACAAAACATCCTTCCTTCATAAAAACATTTTTCAATTACAATATTTTTAATTCCAGATTTTTCATTTTAAACCTTTGATAGAAAATGCTAATATTAATTAGTATTTAAATGCTGATTAGTATTTAAACTGAATTATAACTACCAGGATGTTAGAGACAAGGTAAATGATTACAGTGGTTGTTTCAGGGACAGGGAAAGGCCTCAAGCTAGGGTAGTTTTTAATTTTCCATGGCAGATTATTGTAATGATAGGAAATACATTCCTTCTAGTCAGAAGGCTGTCTGAGGACAAACTGATCCTCACCTACTTTAGAGGACATCGTCATCCTCAGCTAATTTAGAGCAACGTTAACATTTATAGCCTCCTATGGGAATTGATTTACATAACATAAATCCTTTGAGTCAATGGTGCAGCCAATTCTTTGCAGTTTTTTGTTTGCCTCTTTTACCAAAAATTCATTTTTTAAAATTTAATTTTATTTTTCTGTTTGAGTCAGAAGGAAGTTTGCTCTTAATATTTTATGTGATCGCACATTCTTCCACTTCCGACTCTTCCCTAATTCAAAATGGTTGTATTTTCCTATTATTTTCTTATTTTCAAAAGCAATAAATTGACCCTAATTTCAGGGAGAACAAGAGACAGTCTGTGCTTCAGGAAACAGAGTAATGTCAGTTGGAAGAAGATTTCTAGGCACCAGAAGCCCACCAGTCTCCCAGAAATATTGGGAACTGGAAAATTACCTACTATCAAAATATGTCTATACTTAATAGCAACATAGTGCATTTTCTAATCTGAGAGATTCATTTTGGTCTGACATCTACTTACAGAAGAAAACATGCACAGAGGATAGGCAGGCTGCAACATTTTGCAAAACATTTTACTATTCCTTTAAAAAAATATATATATCAGTTCTCCCTAGCAATGTTTCTAATAAACAGCAAAAACAAACACACGCACAAACATCACCTTCACAGGGATTAAACCTTTTGCTTTTCTGCCATTCATACGCAATGGCAATGACACATAACTAGCATGACTTCATTTAAATCATTTTATATCACCTATGGGCTGGTCACTGAGCATTTTCAGAACATAATTTTACATTGCTGAAAATCCCATTGTCCTGGAAATAAGATGGAGTGAATCAGTGGGGGAACACATCCGGTGGAGTTAGACTTGGGAAACACCAGCCTTTGATTTTAGTGAATTACATCAAAAATATTGTACCTTGAATTTCCTGCTTGATTAGGAAATTGATTGAATCAACTCCTGATTGATTATGAATGAGAAATGTTCTATGTTAACCTACATAACTTCCTGTTTGGCCATATTGTTTGATTTATAACATTTCTGATCTGCTTAATGCCATTGCATAAATATGTAATTGCTCTGCTGATTTTTTTTCACTGAGACATTTGCCAAAACTCAAGAATCTCCTGCTTGACTTCACAGGGAATATGGTCTGAAAGCAGAAAGGAAGCATGAAAAAGGAAAATGATGTAGTTTTACTCTAATGGTTGCTCCTGCTATAAAACATACATAAACCTTTTGCAATCTTACACAGTTTTTATTGCTCTCAAAAAAAAAGAAAATCATTCCATTATACATGTTTGCTTTACTAGAACTGACAATGGAGGGAGCAGACTGGTTTCTTTCCCTTTGGGGATGCACTTGGTCACCTAAGAAACCCCAGCTAAGGAAGAAAATGGTCCTGACTTGGGCATGAGATCATTTTACATTATGCTGCTCGAGATCAATGTCTACTTGGCTTGTAACAAATTGCATAAGCCATGACACTGTTGGGTGTTCTTCAGCTTTTATCAACTTTGCTATCCTCTCAGCCCTTTGAATTTCACCAGTGATCATGTGCTACTTATAATAATATTCTATCTTTCTAGCTCTGCAACTCCAGTAGCTCAGTTAAATTTTGGGGTGGCTCAGCCCCCTGCTAGACCTGTTGTAGCAAGACAGCCAAGGGGACTAGCATATAGACAGCTTCCCTTGAGTGCAGAGAAGACCACGACCCCCATATCTGGATCTCCCTGGTGTGTGGTGAGCACAGGACTGGATAAACACCAGCCAGAGTACATCACCCCTACTCTGCTCTCCAGGGACCAAGGAGATGTGGACGGATCAGTACAATGCAGAGCAACTTACACTACCTAAAAATGTATGCATTTTATAAATCACCCTCTGCTGCAAACTCCTCATCTAAATTTCTGATGCTCTGAGGTCATTTTGTCTGCATAATATTTAGGTGCCTTATTATTTGCTGGTGGAATAAGGAAAATGGGACTTGATTTTCCCAGCACTCACTAGTATGAATGGAGAAGGCAGATGGGTATGTGGTCACCATCCAATTGTGCTGACAGCAAGACATGGATCTGTTTGAGTGGGTCCAGAAGAGGCCACAAAAATTATCAGAGGGCTAGAACACCTCTCCTATGAAGAAAGGTTGAGAGAGTTGGGGTTGTTCAGCCTGGAGAAGAGAAGGACTCAGGGAGACTTTATTGCACCTTTCAATACTTGAAGGGGCCTATAAGAAAGGTGGGGACAGACTTTTTTAGCAGATTCTGTAGCGATAGGACAAGAGGTGATGGTTTTAAACTAAAAGAGGGGAGATTCCGACTATATATAACAAAGAATTTTTTTAAAATGAGTGGTGAAACCCAGGACCAGGTTGCCCAGAGAGGTGGCAGAAGCCCCATCCCTAGAGACATGCAAAGTCAGGTTGGACAGGGCTCTGTGCAACCTGATCTGGTTGAAGACATCCCTGCTCATTGGAGGGGGGGTTGGACTAGATGGCCTTGAAAGGTCCCTTCCAACCCAAACCAGTCTATGATTTTATGATAATGTCAGGAAACACAGAATTCAGCTCCCAAAAAGATTTTGGGT